>NC_028643.1:56977788-57012113 GCF_001406875.1 Solanum pennellii
AAGCTTGTGTTTTTCCTCTTCGTTCGTTTCTCTCTCTATCAATCGTTCGACCCTCTCTCTCTCTCTTTGTTCTTTTTGTTTTTCTTATTCCAACCCTCTTTCTTTTACCCCAATTTAACATATAATTAAGTATAAAGATGGAAATAATGTCCCACTAATTAACTCAAGGTTACCTCTTTTAACCCCCAAGTAATTAGACTTATTAACATTAACCCTCTAACTTTATAATTAAAGCAGGAATAGTCAAAAACGCCCCTTAAATTACTAAGCAGAATTCGACCCAGCCTTGGATTATGCAGCCTGTGACGGCCCGTCGCGCCTGCGACGGTCCATGCTGCTGCTCCATCACAGAGTTCAGAGACTAGATTTTTACCAAGAGTCTGTTACGGCCCGTCACGCCTGTTACGGTACGTCCTGCCATTCCGTTACGAAGTTCAGAGAGTCGATTTCAGTACCCAAATTTCAGAATTCTAAGTGTTTTGGAACGAGACTCCCTCGACGGCCCGTCGTGCCCATGACGGTCCGTCGTGGGTTCCGTCGACTCACACAGTTTTTCCAGAAATAAAATCTGCTGCTCAAAACGACTAAACAGGTCGTTACATTAACTACTCACGTTAGGAACCATGCACGAGTCATTACTCTAAGTGAAAGTGAACGAAGTGAAGCTATAAGAATCAAATTACACCAAGGACGCACGATAAAGATGTAAAAAGTAAAGATTAAAAGTCACTACAGCCTCTCAAAAATTAGTACAAACGTCTCCATACCGATCCTCTAGACTCAAATTAGACTTTGCTTGTACAGAGTGAGACCTATGATCGTGACTCTGATACTATTTTGTAACAACCCAAAAATAGACGTGCTGACAATCGTCTTATCCCACCAAGACAAGTCAGCCTAAAACTCAACAATTACAATAAAAATGCAGAATTTTACAATCAACTTAAAAATATCAAGAAAACCTGGTTTTCACGTGTAAAAGTCTGTAAAGTATTACAATTGATTCAAAAGAACCACTAGTCTCAAATGAACTTCTTTCTGGAATAGAACATGATCATAACTAAGGAGAGAGAAATTCCACTGAGACCACAAACAGTTACCTTTCAAATCTCCAAGAAGCCTCAGAAAAGAAGAGAATGACAAGTACCACAAAATCCAGGCTCGTAATCTACACAAAGAAGTTGTAGAAGCAAGAGGTAAGTACCAAACCACACGGTACTCAACAATTAAATCCCTAAACACAAGCTAAGAGGATGAAATACGGGTACTCCTACTACGCCAGCCAACCTCAACTACAACTTGCATAAAAATCAGTTCAACCTAACAACTCAGAGTTTAGAACACACATAGTTCAACAACAACACTTTGACAAATTATATATCCTCAACAAGAACACCTTGACAAATTACATATACTGAACAACAACACTTTTATAAATTACATGTCCTCAACAACAACAATTTAACAGATTACATATCCTCAAAAACAATACTTTAACAAATTAAATATCCTCAACAACTAGCTCAGTACTCATAAATCACCAATTCAATAGAAACTCTTTCACAAGACAAGAAAAACAGAATATGAAGTTCACTAATGATAAGTATGTATAATGCAATGTAATGCAATGTCAAGTATAATGATGCATGTCTGACCTATTCATACACACCCGTTGTCTCTCAGTCGGGGACATATGGGGGACTTATCTGTCCATGCATATATTGCGGAGCACGACACGACCCTCGATAATAGAGACCATCGCGGCGCGCGATACGTCCCTCGAAATATAGTATCCATTGCGGCGTGTCATACGTCCCTCGAAATGGTACATACTCTTTAAGTTCTCATTCTTTCTCAAGGGCACATAACACTTGTGACAACCATGTCTCGGAATAATGCAAATGACATGTTAACACAAATAATGAGGACATGACATTTTCATAACATTGCACAGTTCACAGCTACACAAACATGATGTCACATCAACAATGATTCAATAATCCTTCAAACCATCCTCAACACATAACACATGAACAATTAATCACATTGCCTTTTGTTACCTCTTTTTTATCATTAGAATTAATCAATGTGGACAATTCAACCCATCACAAAATTCCATTACTCCCAAACATATACCACTAGGAAATGCACGCATTCCATACACTTAACAAGAGATTAGAAATCACTTGCCTCATATAGTCGAAAATCAAGTGAGCTTCCCTTTTTTTGTTGAACTTCCAAATTAATGATCTATTAAAGTACATCATTCACAATAAGATTTTGAACTAACAAGACCTGCCTTATTAAAGGTCTAGCCTAGACCCAATACCCCACTCAATTTATAATCAAGTTTTTAAATCTTGATATCAATTAACATGTCAACTCTTTATATCTACTCAAATTTAAAGTTTATGTTTAAGTCATAGTTTCTCTAAAAAATACAACTTTAATAATTTTCATATAATATAATACACTCAATATTTAATTACTTATCTTAAATTTAAAAAAAAAACTTAATTTATGAGATTACTATAACAAAATAAAAGGACAACCCTAAAGAAGATAGCAAATCAGTAACTTAGATTCGCTATCATAAACAACTATCCATATTTCAAACACTAGACAATAATCTTTAGCTTTATTATTGTAAAATTATTGTTTTTATAATTTTCCTTACATTAAATATTCATTTTAATTTTTAATTTAACACCAAGTAAGCAACAGTTACAGTAACAACCAATTCACAGTACATTACCTACAATATAATACTATATTTTTTCTTAGAATCAATTCATAATTTTTGAATGATTATTCCTAAAAAGGCACTCATTGCCAAATCATTTTCTCATTTCATAACAATCAATTGTTGGTAGGAATTAAGATATATATATATATATATATATATATATATATATACACACATACATATATATATATATAATGATCACTTAGCCCGTTAACTATAAATTGAGTCAATTATCTACAACTACCCATCAATTATTAACTCAACTTAAATGAATCATCAAAATTTCCAAAAAATGACATTTCGGGTCATTACAATCATGATATATGAATGTGTGTGAAGTTGAGTTCGGGTTGATTTAATAATTTTATCTCGACGAAGAGGTTTTATAAAATTTAAATTTTTATTAGCCCTGTTTGGGAACTTGTATTTTTCATGAAATGCTTAAACAGAAAGAGATGTAACGATAGTTTGAACATGCATTTAATAAGAATATTTGATACTAATGGTGGTTGTGAGTATGGTAGATGATAGATGTGGTTATGATATTTTGTTAGTATTAAGGGGGTTGACTTAAGTGGATGTGGGGTTCTATAAATAAAGTATATGTGTGTAATTATAATAGGGATTAAATTGCAAATTTTGCGTAGCAGTAAAATCAAAGATATAGAGTCAGATGAATGAAAATGTTTATATGGGCCCTATAGAGAGAGTATCTATGAATACTCGACATTGGTAATTATGTGTATTCTTATGTTACCAACTACTTCATTCTAAGAGTGGTTTAGAGTCTGATGCATTTTCTATATCCCGGCATGTTTTGCTTTTATTGGTGAGTCTCTAGTAGTGGATCGTGTGTACCGATTATGTGATTCTCCTTCTAGTAGGATGACATCCTAGGTTAAACTTGTTCATTTAGGTTATGGAAGATTTGCTATTTCTTGGGATAGTTGAAGTATGCTAGTTTATGAGAATTTATCAGAGAGCTACCATAAAAATTTATAGTTGTTCGATAGACTTAGGGATCATGTTTTGGCTATGTGTGATCGAATGTGAGGACCGTCGGGTTTATTTTTATCATATTTAATGTTTTTCTATAATAACTACTAATCTAGCATTTCTGCAGTATTGTTAGAGGTTCGGTATGTTTGGGTGTATCACACGATAGTGGCTACTTGATCATTTTCATCTTTGGATCAGATGATTGTGTTAAGGTCCATGAGAACATGTTGCTTATTGTGTACGATTAGTTTTGATGGCTATTGAGAATACATTTTGTTGTTATTTGAGTTTACATACAACAATATCTATCACTTGAACAGTGATATGAGCCTATTTGGTACATAGTATGGGAAGAGATGTTACTCTCTCATTAGTTGGTTTGAAGCATTTCAGGTAAGACCTTAAGCGACTGAGCATGATATGCACAAAAGATATTCACACATTTTTGTTGATTCTTCTACCCTTTCTTACCCTCGCCAACTTTGATCATTCGAGGACGAACAATGGGTAAATTGGTATCTAATGTAACATCTCATTTGATCGTTTTGAGTATTAGAGTTTTTTATTTGATAAAATATTTTTCAGTAGATTCTAAATGGTGTTTTGGACTATTCATAATAATAATCATGAAATTAATAGGGTAGTTTTAATAATTTATTTAGTTGATGACTAAAGAAAATAATATTAAAATTTATAGTGGATCACTTTTACCACTATTTATTTAGTTATATAATATTAGGACAATAGATAATCTATAAAAGAATGGAAAAAAATAAGAAAATCAGAAACAGAGGAGCCGCTTGACATCGATTGTTCGCAAAAGTACAAAACACTCATCAGGTAATAGCTAAACTAATTCTAATCTCCCTATACACGCATATTTTTAATATATTGTATACACGCATTCTAATTACTACCCACTAATTTCTAATGTTGGCAGTCTTAGATCCGATGTTATTGTTTTGGTATTGGCCAGTTAATGAATTAATTAATAAATTAGTGTTATGTGTTGATGGATTAAGATATTAATTTAGTATGGTGTCGTCTGTTGCTGAATGATGGGAGGAAAAAATTAACAGTGAAATTATAATTATATGTATGGAATAACATTTTAAGTGGGTTATTAATATTGATTATGTATCATTGATGGCTAATTGGACTTCAGGGAATATAATATGGTTATGGGATAATGTATTAGTGGGTGTAGATTTTGGTTTGATGGCTGGGAGGTCATTATTAGTTATTATAATGTTATGGTGTTGTAACGATTCATATAATCTTTTTGAGTACTAAAGCTTTTTTATATTGCATAAAAACAAATTTCGATAGATATTAAATGAGTAATTCAGACAATTCGTAACTATTATTACGAAATTAGTGAATAGTTTGAATAATTTATTTAGTTGGAGTTAAACGAAATAGTAGTAAAATTAATAGCGGTCACTTATATCCCTTTACAGTTGGCCTTTTATGATAATTAGGGTAAAGTAATTTGTAGAAGAAAAGAAAAGAACGGAATAGGAGAATACGAAAAAAAAGTGTGAACAAAAGAAATACATGGGCGACTCAAGTAAATCTATCAGGCCTCCTAAATCTTATTTACATGGTGGGTTGTTTCATATCAATTATTATATAATAAATAGTGAAAAGATGGTCGAAAAACTGAATTAAAAAATAATAAAAACGGACTCACTGATGCAAATTGGACTTGAGGGAATATAGTATTGTTATGGGATAATATGTTAGTTTGGAGAATTTAGTTTGGTAGTTGGAAGTAAATTATAAATTAGTGTAACTAAAAAGTGTTCGGTGCATTAGAAGATTTGAAACGTAATAAATAGGTGTAGTAGCAAACTGAAATAAGTTGCTGCCAACACATTGTTTTATAGTTTCCATATAATTTAGTGATTAATGTTTAGGTAGGGATGGAGGTGATGTATGTATAAATTGTTTTTGGTACTATGTTTTTTAGATAAAGTTTTAATTACAGTGTGTGTGACTATCTTGGTGAATGCAATAAAAACCGGCTGCTCGCCGCAGTAGAGTACTTTGCCCATGCTGCTATCCGCTGCCGAAGTGCTAAAGGTGTGTGTGTGTGTGCGCGCGCGTGCGTGCGTGTGTGTGTGTTTGTGTGCGTGTGTGTGTGGACGCGCGTGCGTGCGTGCATGTGTGTGTGCGTATGTGTGTGTGATATTTAGCTTGATGGTTAATTGTTTAAAAGAAAGAGTCAACCACGTGAACATTAATGGGTAATAAACAAAGTTATGTTTGTTCCTATTGTTATAGTTGTAACGAAGGAACCGGAGGAAACCAATAAATTTCCTTTTGTTAGATCTTTAGTAGTTGATAATAATTGTCGCAAATTTTGGCAATGGTGAGATAATAATAAAATAAGTAAGTGACAATTATAGAATAGACCAGATTCAATTCAGGCAACAAATTATACACTTACTAGTTACTAGTGTTAACACGAGTGACCTTTGATGTTCAAGATTTTGTTATGTGTATTCAAATCATAGTTAAAGTTTTAATTTATTCAGATAGGTAATTAAATATTACGTGTATAGTATATTTCTAATATCTTTAAAGTTATGATAGTTTGAAAAAAAATCTAGGCATTGAGAAAAGAAAAGGCATTGTGGACATAGCTTGTTGAAATCCGATTCTTCGGTGGAGGTAGGTTATGATTTATGCTATTTGATAATAAACTCTTAGTAGTGATTGATATGCATTGAATTATATTGTGAAGTTCTCTATGTACTTGATTATATGATTATGCGACTTGATTGTGTGGTTTGTGATTGGTCTAAAATCCTGAGACCGTGAGATTTATAATTTGAACCTCTCTACCGAAGTGATGCATTGAATAAAGAAAGCTTGATGAAATATTGTTAAAGAATTAAAAGTGGTGATAATAAATGATAAATTAGTAATATTATTGGATCGGAGTGTCACGTTCTGACACGATATAATTGGACCGGAGTGTTACGTTCTGACACGATATAAGTGGAAATCGATCTATGCGTGATATGGATGCTGAGAACCTGAACCTACATCACGAGAAGATGTAGCGCACGTATGCGTCAGTACTTGAAAGGTACTGAGCATGTATGATAGAGTAAAAGTTAAATAAAACATAACTTAACAAGGATAAAAACAATTATAATAATCTGACATGATAACTGAATTCTGATCTAAGTAAATGCAATGACCAATTTATAACAAGATGAAACTGAATACTGAATATAGAGATAAATGGTCAATGCAGAGAGTCTGACTGAACTGTGGGAGCTACTAATAAGCGATAATAAAATCAAATTGCTAAATGTGGAGTCCGATGTATACGCCCCATCGAGAGAACCAAATATACCCTGCCAAAGGTGTAAAGGCATGCTGGCGTGATCACTAAATTGATTGCCACGGTCGGGACTTAAAACCTACTTGGCTATTAGTTCTGGGACTAATTGGGTACGATGAACCCTAGTTAATCTCGTTATTATGCTACTCCCAATGTATTCTATAAATTAACTGATTATGTCTGATTTTCTGTAAATACTGGATAGCTCAAAACTGAATATGCAAACTGAGAATGCGATAATTAATCTGGTAATTATGCATTTATAACTGAGGCATGTATATCTGAAGTGTCTGAAATATCTGACCTAGCATGTGTAATTCAAGAACTAAATAAATATAAGCTAGGGTTCAAAAATTCATGCAATAAACCAAATAATAACATGATAATCTGATTTAGAACATATAACTAATAAGTTCATAAAGCTCTCTTGAAGTTCTAGAAACCCTAGATCTAATCATGATATGGAAATCAAGAATCTGACTGAAAACTAGGGACCCAATGGGTGAAAGCAACCCACCAGTGAAATCCCACATGCCTGGTGATGAATTTCACGAAGAAACACTTAGATTTCTGGGCTAGAAGTGCTAGAAACTTGCTTCGTTCTTGAACTAGGGTTCATCAGCTTGTTCTTCTTTCTTGCATCTAGTTTTCTAAGTTTTGATTTAATAATTTGAATTAGATATGTATTAGTTATATTTCTAGGCTTAAACTGACTAAAATATGATCATTTAGGGTCAAAACGACGTAACTTAGGGTTTAAACGAATTGAGGAGGGTCCAAAAGACCCCTGGGAAAGTTTTTGTTGCACCAAACAACGGCTAGGACTGACGTTTTGTTGTCTGACCGACGCCCGGTCCTTGGGTTTGTCGACTGGGTCTGTTCGACATGCCTTTACTAAAATGGGAATAACTTTTTACTCGGAAGTCTGATTTTACAAAGATTTGTGTCTATAGAAAGATGATTCAATTATCTATCTGAGGGTAGGTCGTGGGACAACTAATTCATTTTGTAATAAGAGTTATGACCATTTTAAATTGAACCAATTACATTTCTCCTTAACTATCTGCAAATTTTCCACCTACAGACTGTAGGTCAACCTACGGACCGTGCTGGCCATCTGTAGCTCTTGTCAGAGAGTGGATGAACTGAGTATTGATCGACAGTCACGGACTGCGGACCTTCGTCTGACGTACAGACCATAAGTACGTCCGTCGTCCAAGACTTAACCAATTTTTCTAGGCTGAAATTTTCGGGGGTTTCTGATCCTATCGACGGTTGTGCAGGCCGGACCGTGGGATCAGGCTACGTTCCATCGATGCCACCGTTGGTTGCACCAGCAGATTTTTTTTCTGTAAAGCTGGATTTATGTCGGTTTGGCTATGGGTTGTTACATTATCTCGCCCTTGGGAACATTCGTCTTCGAATGAAGACTAAACTAGCTAAAGTAGAGGGAGAGAGTTGCAAACCCTACTACTAAACATTGAGAGCTGAGTTTGTGACTTAATTGAGTTTCGAATACATGCAATTAGGCTGAAAATGCAAGTACAAACTGAGGGAACATGATTCTAAAACTGAATTTACGCATGAAAGAATGGGAAACTGAAGAGGAACTATTACCTCAAGCTGGAGTGGAATCGGAAGGGATTCTGCTTCCCAAGTAGCTCCCTCTAAGGACTGACTCCTCAACTAAACCTTAACTAAAGCGACTTCTTTATTTCTCAATCCTCTAACCTGACGGTCAAGAAGTTCAACTGGTACTCCTCATAAGAAAGACTATCTTTCATCGCCACATTCTCTAATGGCACTGTAGAGGTTGGATCACCCTCTAACCTCTTCAAGAGTGAGATGTGGAAGACCGGATACACTCCTGCTAATTCTACTGACAAATCTAACTCATATGTAGCCTTGCCAACCCTTTTCATGATATTCTAAGGTCCTACATATCTAGGACTGAGCTTCCCTTTCTTTCCAAATCTCATCACCCCTTAAATAGGTGAGATTTTTAGAAAAAAAACCCAATCATCAACTTGGAACTCTAGTTCCCTTCTCTTTACATCTGCATAAGATTTCTAACGAATTTGGGTAGTCTTAAGTCTATCTCTAATGAGTTGCAGTTTCTCCAAAGCATAAAGGACTGATTCTGGCCCTATAAAAGCTGCTTCACCTACTTCAAAACAACCAACAGGAGATCTACATCTACGCCTATATAAAGCCTCATAAGGGGCCATGTGAATGATGGAATGGTAGCTATTATTGTAGGCAAACTCAATAAGAGGAAGGTGATCATCCCAACTACTTTTGAAATTGATAACGCAAGCTCTGAACATATTCTCTAAGGTCTGAATGGTACGCTCTGCCTGTCCATCCATCTGTGTATGAAATGTTGTACTAAGATTAACTTGAGTACCAAAACTTTTCTGAAATGACTTGCAGAAATGAGAGGTAAACTGAGGACGTCCATCTAAGATGATAGACAAAGGAACCCCATGCAACCTCACAATCTCATTAATTTAAAGCCGTGCATAGTCTTCTGCAGAATATGTAGTCTTGACCGCCAAGAAGCGAAAAGACTTAGTGTATCAACTATCACCCAAATGGAGTCTTGTTGTTTGTGAGTACACGATAATCTTGTGATGAATTCCATATTGAGTCATACCCCCTAGTTTCTGAAATTCTACCTTGACTTGCTGGCAATTGGGGCACTTACTCAAAAATTCTGCTATATCCCTCTTCATGCCATTCCACCGATAGACTTCCCGCAGATCGAGGTACATCTTAAAGGAACCTTGAATGAGTAGAATACCTAGAGTTATAGGATTCTAATGCCTAGCGAGCAAGTCTGTGAACATCCTTCGCTAGATCCTTCCTTCCTTCGTCAACATGGCTACACTACCCATAGATAATCTACTAAGAGCATCTTCTACTACATTCGCCTTACCCAGATGATAATGCACACTCATATCATAATCCTTAAGGAATCCAAGCCATCTCCTCTGGCGAAGATTCAACTCTTTCTGGGTAAACACATACTTAAGGCTCTTATGGTCAGTGAACACATCTACGTAAACACCATATAAGTAGTGTCTCCAGTTCTTGAGTGCAAACACCACTGCTACAAGCTCGAGGTCATGAGTTGCGGAGTTCTACTCATGAACCTTGAGTGGAGTAAAGGCATAAGCTATCACCTTACCTCACTGCATCAACACACAACCTAAGCCAACTTTGGATGCATCACAATAGATCACATAACCATCTGAACCCTCTGGTAGATGTAGTTAATCGTGTTTTCAATTCTGTGAAGTTTTTCTCACAATCATCTAACTATTGAAACTTGACCATCTTCTGAGTCAACCTAGTCATTGGTGAGGCTATGGATGAAAATCCTTCCACAAAACTTCTGTAATAACCTGTTTGACCTAAGAAACTTCTGATATTTGTAGCAGAGGTACGTCTGGGCCACTGTTTCACTGCTTATATCTTCTGCGAATCCACTCGGATCCCTTTGCTAGACACAATGTGACCAAGAAAAGCAACGGATTGCAACTAGAACTCACATTTACTAAACATAGCGAATAACTAGCGATCCTTGAGAGTCTGCATAACAACTCTAAAATGACTTGCATGTTATTCCTCTCTCCTAGAGTAAATGAGGGTATCATCAATAAAGACGATAACAAACAAGTCCAAGTACTGTTTGAAAACTCTGTTCATCAAATCCATGAAAGTTGCAGGAGCATTAGTTAGTCCAGACGACATAACTAAAAATTCATATGACCATACCAAGTTCTTAAGGCTGTTTTTGGAATGTCAATATCTTTGAATCTAAGATGATGATAACCCGATCTGAGGTCTATCTTTGAGAAATGGTTAGCAACCTAAAATTGGTCAAACAAGTCATCAATCCTGGGGATGGGATACCTATTCTTGATTGTGACTTTGTTGAACTTTCTATAGTCAATGCACATTCTGGGAGAACCATCTTTCTTCCTTACGAAGAACACAGGTGCACCCTATGGTGAAATACTAGGTCTGATGAATGAAGCCCTTATCTAGAAGGTATTTCAACTGCTCTATCAATTCCTTAAGCTCAGCTGGAGCAATTCTGTAAGGAGGAATAGAAATAGGCGGGTTATTTGGAAGGAGATAATTCAATTATCTATCTGTCGGTAGGTCATGAAACACCTAATTCATTTTGTGCTAAGATTTATGAACATTTGAAGTTTATCCAATGCCATTTCCCCTTAATTATTTGCAAATTTTCCACCTACGGACCGCGATGGTCATCCGTAGCTCTTGTTAGAGAGTGGGTGAAGGGAGAATTTATTGACGGTCAAAGACTATGGACCGTCATCTAACCTACGGACCGTAAGTCCATTCGTCGTCCAAGACTTAACCAATTTTTCTAGGCTGAAATTTTTGGGAGTATCTGATCCCATAAACGGTTATATAGGACAGACCGTGGGTGAGGCTACGTTCCATAGATGTCACCGTTGGTTGCACCTGCAGAATTTTTTTCTGTAAAGCTAGTTTTTGGTCTATTTTGGCTACGGGGTGTTGCAATATTAATTTATATTTTAGGTTGGACGATGATACCTACTCAGTACATGTTGCCCCGTACTCAACCCTAATCGTGTTTTCCTTTTATGTAGTGCAGCAAGTTTACCGACGACTTTGACTTGCTCTCATCTCTAGTCCATCTCCAGCATATCACGTTCCAGGGTGAGCTATTCATTGAAGCTCGTATTGGATTCTCTTGGTCAGGGCATGATGTCACTTAGTTTTAAGACATAAACAATTTTATTAATTTATTTTGGTGTCGTTAGTAATCTTTGAGTTAGTATTTGAAGATAAGATGTCCTTGATGTGATTACTTTCAGGTTTTGGTGATAATATGTAATAGGCTTAGCGATTCGGTTACTTTAATAAATTTTGAACTTTCGCATTATGGTTGTTATCAATGGTTGAACACTTGATATAAGTTGGGGTTGAATTCGTTGGTTCGCCTACCTAGGGGACTAAGTGTGGGTGCCACTCACGACTCTATTTGGGTAGTGAAAAACTTGGTAAAAGAGCTTTAGGTTCAATGATCTCCTCACACAAGGACAGGTCTAGTATAGTCTTGCGGAACATTATTGGGATGCCTTTACTTTTGTTCGAGAGGCTATAAGATTTTAGGAAAACTTCAATCTTTCTTTTTTCGTGCTACTACTTGAATCTAATTTGTATCTACGTGATAGAAATTTGTATCTGAACTTGTTCACTCAATATTACATATGTTTAGTACTGTCATAAGTTGACATAACAATACTAGAAAAAAAATGTGCCCTTGAAAATACATATATTTTCTCGATTGACTACACAACCTATAATAGCAAGTGATCAACATGATATTTTTTTTTATTAAGTTCACAATATGAAACCCCCATTCTTCATGGGTATTGATTCTGAAGATGTTTATTCTTTGATCGTTGATTGTTTTGAGCGGCTTCATAAAATGAATATAGTGGAGAGACTTAGTGTTAAGTTTGTAACATACTAGTTTCGAGGATACAAAAAATTAGTGATAGTCTCATGTTAAGTGTCGATTCGTAAAGACACTACCTATGACTTAATACAACATTTTTCTAGCTTCTTAATAAAGAATTGTATGCCCTAGATTTTGAAGGATAGGAGTGATGAGTTACTGAACAATAAGAGCTATATGTTGCACCAATTGATGTCAAAATATTTACTATGATCCATAGGTTGAGTGTATATGTGCGAGGGTCATCAATGCTTACTTGATTAGAATTATGAAGTGTATTACTTTCATTATTGACTTGATCTAAGATGTAAAGAAAATTTCTTGGTCTAGGGAGAGAACATATTCAATAATGTTTTGTATTTATTCAATGGGTAGAAATGTGTGGGATATTTGGATACGATCTTCTCGATAAGTATGATGTGTTCTTGTGATGAATATAACTGCCATTCAGTGTACGATACTAGTGTTACTTGGGAAAGAATACATCAATTTTCAAGTGTGAATACTAACTACTTAAGAAATTATTAGTTGTATGACATATATAGATAATGAGATTTTGTATTTCTTTCACATTTGAGAAACCAACTAGTGTATACTACATGCGCTTGGATGAAACATTATTTTTATGGAAAATTTTAGTGGTGGATCTTTGGTACAATATCAATATAATTAGGTTATGAAATGTACCTTAAGGGTTCTGAATAAGGACTGATGATTTTATTTTTAGCTTTAAAAGGTAGAATAATACTAGAATGACAAATATGTAGGAAAAGAAAGTCCTAGTTAGTATAGTTGGCTAAAATAAATTGAAGATTAAAGTAAGAAAATGTGTATAAATGTAGCGACCCTTTTAGTCGTTTTATGTATTTTAACCATTTTTTTATCTTAACCTTTTTGATAGCATTTGTAAATAACTTATGACTTGTAAGAATAAATGAGATAATTTTCAGACTTAATAAAGGATTATTTTATTTCTAATAATAATGAAAAATAATAATAATAGAAAATAAATAAATAAATGTTTAAAAGAAATAAAGGCTAAAATCCCTAATTGTTGAAACTTGAAATAAGGGTTGATGAAAAAAAATAAGAAGAAAAGAACGAACAACAGAGGAAAAAGATTGAACTCATGTAACAATCAAATAGTACAATTGATTTTAAATGTTTAAAGTTATTAATTATTGAATTTATGGAATCTTGTGTGATTTTTTTTTGATTGGGTGACTAAGAATGTGATGTTCCTTTTTAATTCAATGGTGTACCAATAGTGTTGCTAAGTGTTTGATGGCTGAGTGGAGAAAAGATGATCATTCGCTAATTTAGGCAATTGGTAAATATATAATAGGAATTATGATTCAAGAGTTACAGTGATTCACGAAGCAGACTAGTTTTAATATTTTCCAGATTTTATTTTTCTATAATTATCACATTACCAATTAAGTTTTGGGTATATATTGAGAGGGTTAATTAAATATTTGGTGTAATATATTGTATGAATTGAATTGTTGGAATAAATTAAGACTTAGCCCTAAGCTTGAAACTTAGGAACTTGATTATAAAATTGGGTGAATTTTTGGGTCAAGGCTAAACACATAGTAATATGAGTGTTGTTAGTTTTGAAATCTTATTGTGGGTCATTTATTTGAATGGATTGCTTGAGTTGGAAGTTCAATGAAAGGGAAAGGCTCAAGTTCCGAATTAATTCTTGATTGATCCAGGCAAGTGGATTTCTAAACCCTTGTTAATTGTATAAAATTCGTCTGTTTCCTTATGATATGTGTTTGGGAGTAACGGAACTTGGTGACAGGTTGACTTGTCCACCTTAATTAATTCTAAAGATGAAAAGGCAATGTGATTAATTCTTTGTGTGTGATTAGTTGAGAATGGTAAGAGTATTGGTGTTATAAAGGTAAGATTTATTACTATAGAATGTGGATTGTAACCCGATAATGCCAAAGCATATGTGTATTAGCTGATATATTATTGACTTGATTTATTATGTGTGATTGTATTCTTTACTGAACTCATATATATGTAATGATTGGGGTGATTATATGTCATAGAGACATTTGATTTATTGAGATGTTGCATCATCCCCTTTATTTGATATCATATTGTGCACATGCATTGGCCTGAGATTGGGTATGAGTAAAGGTCTAACAAGTGGAGATCGTCTTTGTTGAGATCGAGTTGTGATTATCTACGCATGTGGAGATCGTCCGTGCAATGCAGAAGTCATGATTATAATTTGGGCACGTGGAGATCGTCCATGCGAAAAGTATTTGACCTATGATAGTCTGTTGAGATCGTCCACACAGACACGTGAATATCGTCCATTTCGGTATATGGACCTAGCGAGTTCCCCATGGGGCATAAACTCTTGATGTATTTCCGAGGAGTATCATGTATGTACAGTTGAGGGAGTACTTGGTATTCTTAGGCATATCACTTGATGGTGTCATATTGCATTGCATCCCATGACATATTTCATTCTTGATTATTATGTATTTTATTGGTGATTAGAAAGTATTTGATATTTGGTTACCTCTATTTCATTAACTTGATCTTGTGCGTTGTTGATATTGTGAATGCCTTTTTGTGGAGGTTGTAATTTATAAATATTGAGCTTGTTGTTGAGAATATGTGATTGTTAGAAGTTTGTTATTGAGATATGTGCTTGTATGTGGTGACATGTTAGGCAGGGTTGGTTTTTCGCAGGTTATAGTTATGGAGATTCGGTTAGGGCATAAGGAGTACTCGTATTTTATTCCCTTAAAGGTTTACTTGCTGAGTACCGTGTGGTTTGGTACTCACCCCTTTCTTTTACAATTTTTTGTATGTTATTAGCCTGGACCTTTGTGATATTTTCTCTTCCTTGTCTGAGGCTTCTTATGGAGATTTGTGAGGTAGTTGCTTGTCATTTCAACGGAACTCCCTTCTCCTTAATTTTAATCTTGTTCTATTCTAGAAACAATGTCACTGAGACTTGTATTTTCTTTCAATCTTGTTATAACACATTAGAGACTTGAACATGTGACAACCAGATTTTTGCGGTTTAATTAAGTTGACTTTATTTTTCGCACTTATCGTATTGGTTGGCTTTTAGGATGACTTATCTTCCTGAGATAAGACTTGTGTCATCACGTCCATTTTGGATCGTGACAACATGGTATCAGCGCCCCAGGTTTTTTATTTTCACATTTATACAAATTGAGTCTAAGTAGAGTCTCCAGGATCAGTACGGAGACGTATGTAATTATCTTCAAGAGGCTATAGTGACTTTTAGGAATCATTTTCACTTCTTGAATCTTTATGGTGCATCCTTTCTCTCATCTGATTCTTATAGCAATCTTCCATTCTCTCTCACATATAGTAATGACTCGTGCAGAGTTCCTCATGTAAGAAGTTGGTGTGTCGTGTATGACTTGAATGCTAGACCTAGGTTTAAGGTGAAAGTTATAGACTTCTAAAAAAGATGTGTAGTCGGATTCAAAATGCTTAGTAAGCTTAATGGGTTGAGTTAGGCGAAAGCTCGATAATGCATTTTGAGGATATTTGTTGTGAACATGGGTTATTTTTTTGGATAGTTACCCCAATAGAGGAAATAGTACTTGTGTGTATAGGCAATATCTTGATAAATTTGATAAGTTGAAAGTTGAATGATTAAAAGTATGTACATTTAATGAACATTGTGACCTTGGAAATTACAATTAATAAAGTTGTATGGGTATGTGTTGTTTAGTATATCATGAGAATGATGTTGTATAAATTGAGGCAGAATCTCTATTACGATTTCAATTGAGTATATATATCTAAGATGGTAATAATGTACCTACTATAATGGTATATATTCTAACTTGTTTAGAGTTAAAGAATGTGTTACTCTTTTTATTGACCTGATCTACGAAGGAATGCATATCAATTTGAATGAGAGACCAAAAAAATTTAATAATTGTATGTTAGTTACTTAACGAAGTATGGGCTATATAATTGAGTACAATCTTTTCAGTATGTATGATGTGTTGTAGTGATGGATGTAACGAACTTTCACGATGTCGTACTAATGTTGTATGAAAATAGATACGTCGACTGTCAAATGAGATTACTAACTACTTCAAACAGTTACTAGTTGAATCACATGCTCATATGATTAGATTTGATGTGCATTCACATTTGAGAAACCAACTAGTTTGTTACTACGGATGCTTGGGCTAAGCATAATTCATAAGGAAGCTTTTAGTGGTAGATCTTTAGTACGATATTAATGTGCTTAGGTTGTAAATGGTGGATTTTAAATAAGTGGTGATTTTATGTAAGATCCTTGAGAGTGGATCAATATGACAAGCTTATAGGTAAAGGAAGCCTAACGAGTATATTTGTGTGAAGGTGATTGAGAATTCTAGTAAGAAAATGTGTATAAAATTGTGTTAATCTTTTGAATTTGATTGACATAGTTAGGTTTGAGATGTCATGTTTAAGTTGAGGTTCAATCTATGGTGATGGCAGGGGCTAACTAAGCAAGGTGGTAATAAGTTTTAGAATAAATTATGATTGGTATGCAACTATATAATATGGATTGTTGGTTAAAATAATTTTGTGTGGTAATAAGGACTAGTGATTATCTAAGGTTGTGGTTTTCTAGTATTTGGTGAGTAACGTGATTTTATATAAAAAAAATTAGGAGATGCAAGGACACCGCTCGAATAAAACTTAAAGGATTATAGTCATAATGAGGGAAAAAAATTGTGGGATGAAGTGTAGCCTTCAGAAAGAGGTGAGAACAAGAATATTTTATTATGATTGCAAAGGAAAAAAAAAATTTATTTAGAGGATTGAAAATTGAATCAAGAGACATAATGTTCTATCTGTTTCCTATAGTATGGTGATAGTTTTACATTTATTTCATATTTGTTAAAAATTGCATGTTTAGATTTGAGAAAGAAACCTATAGACGTTCAACTTGAGTGTGATGAAAAGATATTTTGTAGATTTGAGTTCTATAATAAGTATGGTTTGATATTTTTTTATTATTTTATTTTTTTTCGAAGGATGAAGGTCGATGGAGATGTGATTAATGATAATCCAAGATACATGAACTCATAAAAATATTCAATGTATGAGCTAATGTTAATAGATAATGGGATTGTGCTACCTTATTGGGATAAAATTTAAACTTTTCATGGTTAATGTACATATGTTCGTGGTAGTATGTTTATGTAAAGGTATTGATAAGTAAGATAAGAAATGATCGATCGCATTGGGTATTCAACTTTTGGAATGACTTATGAATAATTTGAATCATAAATTCAGTTACTTTTAATTGACAAAGAACCTAAAGAAATGTTTCACTTAATGTTTTGATTTAGAGTAAAAGGTAAAAATGTAATGCATTGTTGATAAAATGATAAAATTTGAAAGATAGTCATTGAATTTGTAAGATAGTCTGAGGTATTGAAGAGTTCAGGAAATTTAGAATGTTGCGTCATGAGAAGAAATTAAGAGAGATGAACGGATAAGACCTCTCGTATATACCTTTGGTTAAGAATTAAGGTTTATATGATTTTTTTGCCTTTAAGTTAACATATGACTATGAGATGTGAACTAATTCGGTACAGAATTACCAGGAATTTATCAGCGACTTGATAAAGATTGAATTTGTGTTGGAGTGACAATCACTGATAAGTAGAAGATTCTATGTGGTTATGTCGAGTTAGATTGTTGAAAATATGATAGGTAACTTATTGATGATAAACAGTGTGGACCTACAATTTCACATGATTAATGAGGATTTTGGGGAAATTGAAACTACTTTGTATGTAGGACGGTACAAAACTGCGATGATACATTACATAGAATTTGATGGTGTGTAGAGGTTATGAGCTTATAATATACCGAATTATTGGAGTGACCAAGAATATTTCTAAAGTATTTGTATGAGGTATATGATGATTTTAAATATTAGTTGAAATTAGTATTTAAAAACATTAACTGAAGTTGACATTGGCTGTGATTCAATTATTGTACCTTTATGGAAAAATATTTAGATTTAAAATTGGTGCTATCAGTCTTAGATGTGAATCATATCTGTCATGTAATCATTAATTGGGAAGAGAGAGGCCATATTTTGAAATTTTAGAGACTACAAAGTGTTTTCTAAGGAAACTTGATACTAAAGACAGTTTTTAGAGTTAGGTAAATGATTTGTGTAGTAATGATGTTAGTTGGTATTTATAGAGTTAGCTTCAATGGAGTACTCTGAGAAATATATGGGGTTTGATGAATCGAGGGATGGATTCAGATGAAATCTTATTTATATGTGCCATATCGAAGGAGTATTTTGTGTTATTTGACCTTGCTCTTCATTCTAGATATGATTTAGAGTATGATTCACTTTCTACATTCGTGTGTGTTTTCGCTTCTATGGGTGAATTCCTAGTGGTGGATCAGGTGTACACAGATCCTGTGATTTTTCTCTTAGTAGGGTGGCACCTTTGGTTAGGATCTTTAATTTCAATTATGGAAGATTTGGTGTTTTTTTTAATAGGTAAATTTTACTACTGAATCTACATGCACGACTTTGTGTATGAGAACTTATAGAAGAGCTTCTGTGGATAGTTATAGTTATCCGACAGCTTTGTTAAATGTTTTACATCCTGGAGTGTGCCGCTTATTGAGTGTTTACTTGACTTATTATTCTTTGGGATAGATAAGTTTGACTCTCCCTTGATGAGTATCCAATGTTTAAAGATAAAATTTTTATAATTTAAGATTGTGAAAAGATTGTGTCGTGAAAAGGGGATTGTGAAAAGATATATAATGGTATGTGCATTATGAGTGCGTGGTGGTTGGTTAAAGTCCACTTCTGGTTCTAATCAGTTATGGTTCAGAATTTTATCTTGGTTATGTGATAAAAGATCCCTCATGATTGTTGTGTTAAGGTCCAATAGCTTGTAGTTTAGATTTAGTTCATGAGTTAGTGTGTGACGCGATAGTCATTCTTGAGTTATAGAACTTTCAAAAACTTGATTGGAAAGTTCGGTTCTTAGTACTTGTCCTTGGTAATGAAACTCTCAATGTTTTTCCGAGTAGTATAATGTAAATACAGTTGAGGGAGTATTTGGTATTATGAGACATATCACTTCATGGTGTCATATTGCATTGCATCTCATGACATGTTTCATTCTTGATGATTATGTATTTTATTGGTGATTAGAAAGTACTTTATATTTGGTTACCTCTATTTGATGAACTTGTTTTTGTGTGTTGCTGATATTATGAGTTCTTTTTTGTGGAGGTTGTAATTCATAAATATTGAGCTTGTTATTGAGAATATGTGATTGTTAGAATTTTGTTGTTGAGAACTGTGTTTGTATGTGGTGAACTGTTAGGCTGGGTTGGTTTTATGCAGGTTGTAGTTGTGGAAATTCGGTTGGGGTGTAAGGAGTACCCGTATTTTATCCCCTTAACTTGTATTTAGAGGTTTACTTGCTGAGTATAGTGTGGTTTGGTACTCACCCCTAGCTTCTACAATTTTTTAAGGTTACTAGCTTAGACCTTTGTGATATTTTCTCTTCTCCTTATCTGAGGCTTCTTATGGAGATTTGTGAGGTAGTTTCTTGTCTTTTCAATGGAACTTCCTTCTCCTTAATTATGATCTTGTTCTATTCTAGAAACAATGTAATTGAGACTTGTATCTTCTTTCAATCTTGTTATAACACATTAGAGACTTTTACACGTGACAACCATATTTTGGGTTTTAATTAAATTGACTTTATTTTTCGCATTTATCATATTTGTTGGGTATTAGGCTAACTTGTCTTGCTAGTATAAAAGAGTGTCATCACGTTCATTTTCGGTCATGACAATAAAATTGTGTTAGACCCTTGAATTTGATTGTTACTAAGTTTAAGGTGACAGGTCGAAGAAAACATTCACTTCGTGGTGATGACAATGGCTAACTGAGCATGATGGTAAAAAGAATTCGTGAGGAATTGTAATTGGAATGAAACTATATAATTAGGACTTGTTGGTTAAATTAATTTTATATGATAATAAAGACTTGTGAGTATCTAAGGTTGTGATTTTCTACTATTTAGTGGATAATGTGGTTGTATGACAAGTTTTAGAAAATGGTGGGGTATCTCTCAAAAATAATTTAAAGGATCTAGAGTCATAATGAGAATGAAATAAAATTTGTAGGATGTGTGTAAGCTTCGAAAAAAGGTGAGAGTAAGAATCTTTAATCTAATTAGAGGACTTGAAAGGTATCTTCAATGGGATTTAGAATCCGGTTCATAGATGCGAAATTTCATTTATTTTTCTCTGGTCATGATAATAGTGTCACAGGTTCATTAGATTGGTTAAAAACTATTGGATAAAACTTATGAAATGAGTGTATTGACGTTCTGCTGGAGTGAGATGATAAGTTCTATTGTAGTGTTGAATTTCGTATGTATGGTTGAATTTTTAGTGAAGGATATGGTAAAGTCGATTAACAGACAATCAATGATAAGCTAATATACATGAATTCATACAATTATTCAAAGTATAAGCAAATGTCGATAGATAAGGGCATTGGGTTACATATTTGGATTTACAATTCAATTTTTTTCATTATATGTCTGCATTATTAGTGATATGTTTTGTCAATGTATGAATTTGTCAGGTACTAAATGATCGATTGCATCGGGTATCGAGCATTTTGAAGGATTTACACATGGTTGGAGTTCTAAAGTTTGTTACTTTTGATTGTTAAAGGATCTAAGGAAAGATTTCCCTCAGAGTTTTGATTTAGAGTGTGAAGCAAAACATCATGGGTTATTGGTAAAAGGATGAGATCGGTAAAAGAGCTAGAAAAGCAAGAGTCTGATATATTTAAGGGTGGAGATATTGAGAATTTTGTGTCATGAAAAAGAAAAATTAAGAAAAGTCAAGGAATAAGACATCTCGTATAAATTCTTGGTTTGTAGTTTAAGATTGTATTGATTTTCACATAAAAGGTTATATGATATAAGATATGTTACATAGACATTTGATAGTTAGTGGAGGTTACGTGCTCATAGTATATAAACTTATTGTGGTGACAAAAAATTACTTAAGTGTTGTATGAGGTATATAATTATTTGAATGGTAGTTGAAACTAGGAACATAAATGATTCTACAGATTCGACATTAGTTGTGATTCAATATCTTTATCTCTATGGAGAATGCACTTTCAAATTTGAGAATAGTGTTATTATTCTTTTTTGGGACTTGTATTTGTCATGAAATGCTTAAATAGAAAGAGATATAGCCATAGTTTGAGCATGTACTTGATAAGAATACTTTGATACTATTGATGGTTAGCGAGTAAGGTAGAGGATCGGTATGGTTATGATGTTTTGTTAGTATAAGAGTGGTTAATTCAGTGGGTGGGGTTACAATAGATCTAGTATGTGTTCAACTTTTATAGCGGCTAAATTTGTGATTTTGGGTAGCTTAAAAAATGGAGAAGTTTAAAGATAGAGGCACGGTTGAAAAAGGGAAAAACGAATTGAGATTGAGGGAGACTATGTAAAGCAACAGTGATTCTTAGTTTCTTTCTACAAATTACTATATTCTTTCTAGTGTTAAATATTGATTTAGTTGTAATGTGATGAGGAGGTGTCGGTAGACTATAAGAACAAGTTGTGAGTGTTATAACTGCGAACGACATTAGATTGACACTGGAAATTGGTAACATTAGTAAAAAATAATTATGAAATTGTTGTTTGCTAGTCCATGTGAATTCGTGGGAAAAAATATTTTATGGCTAATTTCGGTGGAATTGGGCAATTGTTATGGTTTTAGATTTTTAGGTGTTAAATTTATATGAGTATATGTGGATACAAATTGCAACTAAGAAAGAATATAATTAAGGAAATTTAGTACATAATTGAAGCTAATGATTGGAGTATAGTTGTTGATTATTGTATGGAAGGATAGACATGGAATGTTAGGCTTCATGATTGTAGTGGTATGACTTTTTATTATATAATTAAGCTTTTGGATGTTACCCAATGATTAGCCAATCATTGGCTAATGACATTATTTGGTTTATAGCATATGATACATTTATGTTAGATATTTTGTATGGTTGGTTGTATCACTCGATGGTTGTTACTTAATTATTTTCATCTTTGGATTAGATGTGTTAGATTATTCTTGAGGATAACTGATGTCTAAAGGTTAAATTTGTAAAACTAAAGCTCGTGAAAAGTTTACGTCGTTTTGAGAATTAGAATTTTTTATTTCATAAATAACTCCTTTGGTAGATTTTAAAAAGGATATTTTACTATTCGTAATTACAATTATGATGTTAGTGGGATATTTTAAAAAAACAATTTTATAAGTTAATGGTTAATGGGTTAAGTCCCTATATAATATAAGTTAAGTTAATGTCATGACCCGAAACATCATTGATAAAAATTTTCGTAAAACAATTATAGTTATCACTCTCGATAGTTGTCCGCGTCATTTATAATTAGTCGGTGAAGTTGGTTTGAAATTTTATCCTATTTGTTTAATTTGAATTAATTAATTGATGAATAATTGTAGATAAATGAATTAATCAATAGTTAATAGGTTAAAGTGATAATTTAAATAATACCATATGCCATTAGCCTATATTTAATAAAATAAGTGAAGAAAATTTATCACTTTCAATACACATTTAATTGAGAAAAGAAGTCAAAGGGGGGAAAAGAAATGGACCATGGTTTCGGCATCTTGCATACTGCTTCAGATACTGCATCAGGTCTGCATGTTCTTCAATAATTTCTAGACATATATACATTTCTGAAAATAATATTATATTGAATGGGAGAATAATAATTTGCTTCTTAAGTTTGTAGATTTGATAGGTGCGGTATACCCTTTCTTTTTACACTTAATTTTGTACAAATTTTGGTTTGCCATTAATGTAGTGATGATTGGTCAATGATTGCCTTTTTATAATTAATCCTTAGAAAATAAGTATTTAGGGATTATGAATAGGGATACACTATGTCATTGTAAGTTGATTAAATGGACCGGTACCAATTGTAATTTTTTTAATTGTTATTAGTTTTCTTCTTATTATTATTTATTATCGTAGAATGAGTCAAACTTTAGTATATTGGTATAGGTACTTGAATGTTGAATTCATGATATTGAAAAAATGAAATTTAACCCTAGACTTGAAACTTGGAAAATATGATAACTGAAATATCCATTGACCTCAAGATTAGAAACTTGATTGTATACTTGAGTGAGTTTTTTTAGTCTAGACTAGAGATAGTAATGTGATTGTTGTTAGTCTCGAAATCTAATTGTCGTCATTAATTTGAATAGATTGCTTTAAGTTGAATGTTCAACGAAAAGGGAAGACTCATGTCCCGGAGTGAATGTTTGATCTTGTTATGTGTATGAAATGCGTGTATTTCCTTGTGGTATATGTTTTGGAGTAATGGGACTTTGTGAAGGGTTGACTTGTCTACCTTGATTAATTCTAATGATGAAAAGGGAAAATAAAAGACAATGTGATTAATTTTTTGTGTGATGGGTTGAAAATTGTATGACTGTCGGTGTTATAAAACTAAAGTTTATTACTATAAAATGTAGATTATAATCCGAGAATGTCAAAGCATATGAGCATTAGCTGATATATCATTGACTTGATTTATTATGTGTGACAATTGAGGTGATTATATGTCATAGAGACATTTGATTTATTGAGATGTTGCATCATCCCGTTTATTTGATATCATATTGGGCACATGCATTGACATGAGATTGGGTATGAGTAAAGGTCTAACAAGTGGAGATCGTCTGTGTTGAGATCGAGTTGTGATTATCTACGCATGTGGAGATCTTCCGTGCAATGGAGAAGTTATGATTATAAATTGGGCACGTGGAGATCGTTCGTGCGAAAAGTATTTGACTTATGATAGTGTGTTGAGATCGTCCACACAGACATGTGAATATCATCTGTTTCGGTATATGGACCTCGCGAGTCCCTCATGGGTCATGAACTCTCGATGTGTTTCCGAGGAGTATCATGTATATGCGGTTGAAAGAGTACTTGGTATTTTAAGACAGATCATTTCATGGTGTCATATTGAATTTCATCTCATGACATCCTTCATTCTTTAAGATTATGTATTTTATTGATGGTTAGAATGTATTTTTGGTTACCGCTTTTTGATGAAATTGATCTTGTGTGTGGTTGATATTGTGAGTACCTTTTGGTAGAGGCTTTAATTGATGAGAGTTAAGCTTGTTGTTGAAAATATGCGATTGTTAGAATGCTTTTGTTAAGATACGTGCTTATAAATGGTGAACTTTTAGGTTGGGCTGGTTTTATGCAGGTTGTAGTTGTGGAGGTTTGGTTGGGTGTAAGGAGTACCCGTATTTTATCACCTTACGTTGTATTTAGAGGTTTAGTAGCTGTGTACCGCGTGGTTTGGTACTTACCCATGGGTTCTACAATTTTGTTGTAGGTTACGAGCCTGGATTTTGTGGTACTTGCCATTCTCTTATTCTTCGAGGCTTCTTGGAGATTTGTGAGGTAGCTATCTGTCATCTCAGCAGACCTCCTTTCTCCTTATTTACGATTTTGTTATATTCTAGAAACGAGGTCATTAGAGACTTGTATTTTTCATTCAATTTTGTCATAACACATTAGAGACTTGTACACGTGAGAATCAGATTTTGGGAGTATTTTTGAGTCGATTATAAAATTTCCACATTTTATTAAAATGGTCAAGTTTTAGGTTGACTTGTCTTGGTGGGATAAGACAAGTGTCATCACATCTATTTTTGGGTTGTGACAATTATCACTTTTAATACCCAATTATTTTTTTAAGAAAAGAAAAGGTGAAGGAAGAAAGGAAGATATAAACCTAAGCTCATCCATACGGGGATATAAAGCCGCCGCCGAGAACAATTTCCAAAGTAATGGTTCTAATCGTGGTTTACTGTAATTGGTTATCTCTTCCCTATTTGATTAGCAGTTATAATATTAGTATTGTTAAGATGCTGGCTGGGAAAAAGAATTTTAAAATAAAATTAAATTTTAAAAAGAAATGAATTGATATTTTGATATACAGTATAAGTTTATGATTAGTGCATGCAACCACAGGACAATAATTAGGGGAAATCATTGGGGATTTAAATGATATATAGAAGATACATATTAACATGCTACACATGATTTTTATTTTCATATATTGGAGATAATTTTTTTATAGATAATAATGAGTACAAGTCATTGTTTAATGATGTGTTGGCATAAGAAGTTGTCAGGTTCCATTTTAAATGTAAGGTTTGAATATTGTCTTGTAGACGAGTTAATTTCAGTGAAAGTTCATGGCAGAAACGGCGATGTGAAAGAATTGGGTGTTCGGTTGTTGCTAGTTGGCCACTGATTTCGTAAACAGTGGCTTCAATCTTTATATATTAATATTTTATTTACGCATTATAAATTATATTTTGATATATTAAGATAACTAATTAAATATTCGATGTATTGAAGAAATTGATTATAAAATTAGGTGAGCCTTTCGTCTATGCTAGAAATAGAATAATGTGAGTGTTTATAAACCCGTTAACTAATAAATATTGTAAACTTGATAGATTAGAATGTTTTGAGACATTGACGAATGGAAAATCATTGTGGCTTAGCTTGCTTGATTTGGTTCTATGGTGGAGGTAGATTATGATTTATGTTAGTTGATAGTAAATTCTTAATAGTGGTTGATATGAATTAAATGATATTGTGAAGTTCTCTATGTACTTGTCACGTTCCAAAAATTGACGTGATGACACTCGCTTTATCCCACTATCATAAGTCAGTCAAAAACTTGATCATTACAATAAAATGCAAAAATTTCATAATTTACTCAAAGATACCCCCAAAATCAAGTTGTCACGTGTACAAGCCTTTAAAGTATTACAATTGATTCAAAGAATAAAATAAGTTTCAATGACATTGTTATTCGAATAGAACAAGATCATAAATAGGAGTAAGAAGGTCTGCTGAAATAACAAGCTGCTATCTCGCAATTCTCCACAAGAAGCCTCGGACAAGGAGAAGAGAAATATCACCGAGGTCCGATTAGTAACCTACAAAATAATTGTAGTAGCAAGGGGTGAGTACAAAATCCCACGGTACCCAGCCAGTATACTTCTAAACACAAGCTAAAGGAATAAAATACAGATACTCCTTACACACCAACCAAACCTCCACAATGACAACCTGCATAAAAATCCGCCCAACCTAACAATTCACAATTTTCATAGCATCCAGCTCACAAAATCATTTTTAACCATTTACACATCCTCAACTGCAAACTCAATATTCAACAATCACAACTTTCACAAATAGGCACTCACAATATAAGCAACACACAAGATCAAGTTCATCAGATAGAGGTAAATAAATATCAAGTACTTTCAACGACCAAAAAAACACATAATCATAAAAAATGAAGGATGTCATGTGATGCAATGCAATATGACACCATGAAGTGATATGCTTCAGAACACTAAGTACTCTCTCAACCGTATATACATGATACTCCTTGGAAATACATCGAGAGTTCATGACCCTGGGGAGGCTCGCAAAGTCCATGTACTGACACAGACGATCTTCACGTGTCTGTGCGGACGATCTCAAGGCACTATCATAAATAAAACACATTTCGCACGGACGATCTCCACGTGCCCAAATTGTAATCATAACTTCTCCATCGCGCGAACGATCTCCACCTGCCCAAATAATAATAACTCGATCTCAACACGGACGATCTCCACGTGAAAGAACTTTACTCATACCCAATCTCATGTCAATGAATGTGCACTTTATTATATCAAATAAAGGGGATGATGAAACATCTCAAAATAATCAAATGTCTCTATGACATATAATCACCTTAATTATCACAATTATATGAGTTCAGTACAGAACAGAATAATACATAATAAATCAAGTCAATAATATATCAGCTAATATACATATGCTTTGACATTCTCGGATTACAATTCTCATTGTATAGTTATAAACATTTCCTTTATAACACTGGCACTCGTATCATTCTCAACCAATCACACACAAACAATCTATCATTACCTTCTACTATCCCTTTTCATCATTAGAATTAATAAAGGTGGACAAGTCAACTCTACCAAATTCCATTACTCCCAAACACATATCACAAGATAATACACGAATTTCATACACTTAACAAGGGTTTAAAAATCCGCTTGCCTCAAATAGTTAACAATCACTCTGGGACTTGAGTCTTCCCCTTTCATTGAAATTCCAACTCAAAGCAATCTATTCAAATAATTGTCCATAATAAGATTTCAATACTAACAACACCGATATCACTACTGATCTAGACTAGACCCAAAAAGTCATATGAAATCTATAATGAAGTTATCCTAATCTTGATACAAACTAACACGTCAATTTTTCGAGTTCCTTTTCCAAATTTAAAAACTAGGATTTAGTCCTAATCTCCAAATAAAATAAATTAAATTGTATATCTTAATAGATCAAAACTTAAATTATAATTTGATAACTATAGAAAAAATATCAAATCAAAGTAACATGTTAAATCTATATCACAGGAACCCTAAAATCAATCCTTCAAAATTTTCTATACGCATGGCCTGCTGGACTTATCTTACAATATAACATATTCCCTAATGATTGCTTCATCATGAGCCAATCATTGCCCAACCCTTAGTCCTGCCAAAATTTCATTCAAACTGTTTGCATTTTCGCTTATCTTTTCACCAACAATATACTATAATTAATAATTAAATAAGCTCCTATCAATTAATGCATATAAGGGAGAATATGATTTTGTAAGATATCACCTGAAGCACGATTATCCTCTGTGATGTTGTGTTACAGGCAACGAAGTTAAGCATTCCAATTTCTTGGACGTCGCATGTTAGTTTCTTATTCTTTCTTATTTTCTTTTCTAAATTAATTATATACTAAAAGTGATAAATCCTCAACTTATTTTAATAAATAGGTAAAAATGATTTATAGATTTGGCTTATTAACAACCAATTAAATTAAAAGAAATGATTTAATAATACTTGTCAACTAACTAAATATAGTTATCGAATAGTTTAAAAATTTTAAACTCACTTCACTGATTAATCAAAAATGATTCGGGACATTCATAGTGAGGGACGGAATGGTAATTTTACAAAAATAAAATTAAAAAAAATGACATCTTGGGTCATTACATTATCCACCACTAAAAATCATGTTCATCCTCGAACATAACAAAGAAGAAGAAGAAAGAGGAAGAATAACTTACGTTACCGAACGTCTAAGTTATGATCTTGTACAGCCGGTGTTCATCTCTCCAAGTGAGCTCATGCTTAATACCATTTCATCTAGATCAACAACTAAGAATTGAACTTTCGAATCGAACCTTGGAAGATCTATAACTCAAGAATAATTATCAACCTATAAACTAACTCATGAACCCAATCTAAACTGAAACTCGTTTGACCTTAACACAATCTTCATGATGAATATTTTCTTACATAACAAAGATAATCTTCTGAATCAATACTGACTACAAGCATAAGTGAGCCTGAATTAAACACCAGACACTCATAATGCACATGCAATCACAGAGCTTATCAAATTTTCTTTTTACAACACAATTTTTTTCATAAGTTTAAGTTATAAAAGTGTGATCTTTAGACATCAGCTACTCATCAAGAGAAAATAACACTTATCTAATCAAAAGAAGTAAATGATCAAGTAACCACCTAGAGAGAGATACATCTAAGTATACTAAACCTTTAACAACACTTTTAAATATTAAATCAGTAGTTGTGATTGTAGAAAAAATTTAAGGACAACAAAACTAGAAGCAACGGTTCCCACATTTAATCACCCATAGCTAAAACATGATACCGATGATTAGATAAATTTTAAGTCTGTCGGAAAACATTAAATATTCAGGATTACTCTTCTATAAATTTTCATAAGCAAAGTTGTGCATGTAGAACCATTAAAGTACTTCAACTATTTTAATAAAATACCAAATATATCATATATCAAACGACCAAGTCTTTTCAAGCATAATATCTTATCAAGATGACATCACATGATCGGTACGCCCGATCCATCACTAGGAATACACCCATAGGTGTGGAAACAATTGTAGCATAAGCGTAAATTATATTTCAAGTAATTTCTAGTTGAAGAAGGTTGTCACATAAGAATATATTGAATCAAGGTTGAATGACACAAGACACTCCTTAGTGCCCATATAATAAAATTCCATTCATGTGACCCCATCTTTTAATTTTTTAGCCACCCACAATCTACCAGTCTAATATCCGTTACAATATTACAAATACCCGATTCATCAAACCCACATACTTCTCATAGTACTCCATTAAGCTAACACTCTTAATACCAACAAGCATCATAACTACACCCACCATTTACCTTAATTTCAAACCGTTACTAGTATCAAAATATTTTAGCAAATACATTGTAGCCTAAAAAAATAAGAAATATATCTCCATCTCTTTCCATTTAAGCATTATATGACAAATATAAGTCACCCCTGAGACTAATAGCACTAATTCATAATCTAAAAAGACTTTTCCATTGAAGTAAAATAAATGAGTCATACTTAATGTCAACTTCACACAAGCTTTCACTTACCATTTTTAAACTGTCATTCATACCATCATGTACTTCATACCAAAGTTCAAAGAAATTCTTGGTTAATCTAATAATTTTGTATACTATAAACTCATAACTTCTACTCACCCGCAAGTACCTATATAACCCATCATAACAATCTATATCGTCTCATCCACAAAGTAGCTTTAATCCCCTCGAATCTTCATTAATCAAGTAAGAATGTAGTCCTCACCATTGAGCATAAATAAGATACCTATGATAAATTAAACAATCTATCTAGACGTAACAACATATAATCTTCCACACATAGTTTCTTGTAACCCAACAAAAACTAAATTTTTAGAGAAATCGATAATAACTTTCTAGTAAGTCTCTATCGAGCTAGTTCACATCTCACAGTCAAATCTAAATACATAAACAAAAATCAATAAATTCTTCAACTAAAAACCAAGGTCTTATACAAGAGGTCTTATTCCTTCACTTTTCTTAAATTCTTCACATGAAACACAATTATAGATACCTTAAACACTTCAATATGCCAGACTCTTGCTCCTCTTGTCGACTTACTCACCAATACTTTTCTTTGACAAACAACGCCTAACATTACCTTATCCTCAAAATAAAAAGTTCAAATGAAACCCTTCCTTAGGTCCTTTGAAAATCAAAACAACACACTTTATGACTCAAAACATATTTTAGTCATTCCAGATGCTTAATATTCGCTGTGATCGATTATTTCTTACCATATCCATCCGCACTTTGACAAAACATACTATCAAAAATATAAACTTATCATGAAAAACTTGAAGTTTTTAATCTCAATCATGTAACACAATTCCATTATCTAACAACATTAGCTCATACATTGAATATTTTTATGAATTCATGTATCTTGGCTTATAATTAATCGCCTCTCCATCGATCTTATCAAATCCTTCACTAATAAAAAATCTAACCATACTCATTATAGAACTCAAATTCACAAAAGATTTTTTTATCAGACTCGAGATGAATGTCAGTAGGCTTCTTTCTCAAATCTAATCAAGCAATTTTTAACTAATATAAATTAAATATAACACTATCACCATAACTATAGGAAAACAAATATAAACATATGTCTCTAGATCAAATTTTCAACCCTCTAAATATATCGATTTTTCCCTTGCAATCAGAATAAAACATTTGTGTTATGACTTTTTTCTGAAGGCTACACTTCATCCCACAATTTTTTTTCTCATTATGACTCTAATTCCTTTAAGTTTTATTCGAGCGGTGTCCCTGCATCTCCTAAAAATATTTTATAAAATCACGTTACTCACCTAATACTAGGAAACCACAACCTTAGATACTCACAAGTCCTTATTACCATAAAAACTCATTTAACCCTCAATTCTTATTATATGATGGGAAAAGGTACGGATTTACCCATGACTTTAATAAATGGTACGTATATGCCCTCTGTTATACTTTGCGTCCATATAAGCCCCTGTCCTCCAATTATAGGTACAGATATACCCCTCTCACTAACGGACACCTAACTTTTTACACGTCTCTTAATCCTATTGAACTACCCATTTGACCGTTTTTTTAACCCATTAACCAACTATCTGCCCCATAACCCAATACCCACCCAATTTTCTCTAAAAGTAATCCAAAATTAAAACACCCAAAGTAAAACATCCAAATTCAACCTCTCTGAATTTCTTCTTCCTTCTTTTCTTCAAAATCCTTAGACTGGTGTTTATTTGAAATTTACCGTATAAACTTCGACACCACCATTTTCTTTACCAGATTTTAAAGAAAATAAAAAATAGATTCCGACAGCCATCACACCGCTAAAAAGTTCCTTTGAATCCTCAAAAGGTGAATTCTCTACTTTCCAAAAATCACACAATCTGTTCTGCAACAACTTTGATTATGCTAAATTATTCAGATTTCTCTTCTTTCTTGTTCCTTTTCCTCCTTTTTCTTTTTTCTTCCTTTATTTGGCCATTGTTTTGAATAACACACAATCTATACTCACAAAAGTTATCATCTTTGGATCCAATTTCTGAATTGGATGCTTTTACTCATATTCTCAGTACCCCTTTCAATTACGCTTACAATTACCTTACTTAATAAAATTTTGTTAAATCTAATTCCTTATTGGAGAAGAAGATGGAAATACAGAAAAATAAAAATTTGGGTGTTTTAATTTGAATTCCTTATAGAGGAATTGGGTGGGTATTGGATTATGGGGCAGATAGTTGGGTAATGTATTAAAAAAAAGGATTAAACGGGTATTTCAATAAGATTAAGACACGGGTAAAAAATTAGGAATCCATTAGTGAGAGGAGTATATATGTATCTATAATTGGAGGACATGGGTTTATATGGACGCAAAGTATAATGGATGGCATATATGTACCTTTTATTAAAGTTGGGGGTAAATCCATCCCTTTTCCCTTATATGATTTTATTTCTATCGCAATCCATCACAAACTCCTATTACCATGATGCTTAGTAAGCTATTGTTATCACTACAAAATCAACTATTTCATCAATAGACACCTTAAACCCAGTTATACCAATCCAATCCAAAGAACTAATCCACTTTTATCTGCACTTCCTTACTAAAACTCTCAATTGTCTTCACATAAATATACTCTTTAAGACTTCCTTTACCGATAAGCTTGTCATTCAATATAGATCCACTTTTTTGGACTTTATGATAAAATAACCAGTCCTCATTTAAAACCTTCAGAATACATTTCACAACCTAAATATATTTATACTATACCAAAGATCCACCACAATAATTCCCCTTACAAACAATGCTTAACTTATTTGTCCGTAGTAAAAAACTAGTTGTTTTCTCAAATTAAGTATGAATGTAATATCAAATATCATTATACGATCATGTGGTACAATTGATAATTCCTTAAGTAGTTTGTATTCATGCTTAACAATCAATGTATCCCTTTTCATATACCACTAGTATCACATCATGGAAGTTTGTTAGACCCACCACTAGAACACATCTTACCTACCGAAAAGATAGAACCCAAATAACCTACACTTTCTGCTTATTAAGTAACTAGCATACACTACCAACTTGACCCGAGATGTCATTATTTTTAATTTTATTTTTTTGTAAAATTACCATTCCGTCCCTCACGATAGTTGTCCCAGATCATTTTTGATTAATCGGTGAATTTAGTTTAAAATTTTTGAACTATTCGATAATTATAATTACTCAATTGACAAGTATTATTAAATAACTTCTTTTAATTCAATTGGTGGTTAATGAGCCAAATTTATAAGTTATTTTTACCTATTTATTAAAATAAGTTAGGGATTTATCACTTTTAGTATATAATTAATTTAGAAAAGAAAATAAGAAAGAAGAAGAAACTAACCTGCGGCGTCCAAGAAATAGGAATGATAAACTTTGTTGCCTGTAACACAACGACATCATGGAGGATAATCGTGCTTCAGGTGATAGCTTAACAAAATTATATTTTCCTTTATAAGCATGATTTGCTAGGAGCTTATGTATATATTAATTATATTATATTGTTGGTTAAAAGATAAGACAAATTGCAAACAGCAGGTTTGAACAAAATTTTGGCAGGATTAAGGGTTGGGCAACGATTTGCTCATGATGAAACAATCATTAGAGAATATGTTATATTATAATATAAGTCCAGTAGGCCATGCATATAGGAAATTTTGATGGATTGACTTTAGGGTTCCTGTAATTTATATTTAACATGATACTTTGATTTTAATTTTTTTTTTATAATAATCACAATATGTGTCACGACCCAAAACCGAGCCGCGACTGGCACCCACACTTACCCTCCTATGTGAGCGAACCAACCAATCTAAACCTTAACATTTCAATTTAATATCAACAGAAAGTAATGCGGAAGACTTAAACTGATTAATAAAAACCAATTTAATAACTTCTAAAATTCAACATCTATTATTCCCCAAAATCTGGAAGTCATCACCACAAGAACAT
>NC_028643.1:57021756-57034960 GCF_001406875.1 Solanum pennellii
TCTAAGTGTTTTGGAACGAGACCCCCTCGACGGCCCGTCGTGCCCATGACGGTCCGTCGTGGGTTCCGTCGACTCACACAGTTTTTCCAGAAATAAAATCTGCTGCTCAAAACGACTAAACAGGTCGTTACAATATGATTTAAGTTTTAGATATTAAGATATACAATTAAATTTTTGTTTTTCGTAGATTAGGACTAAATCTCAGGTTTGAAATTTGAAACAGAACCTCGAAGAGTTGACAGATTAGTTAGTATCACGATTAGGATAACTTGATTATAAATTTGATGTGAGTTTTTGGGTCTAGTCTAGACAAGTAGTGATATGGGTATTGTTAGTTTTGTAATCTTATTATGGACAATTATTTGAATAGATTGATTTTAGTGGGAACTTCAATGAAAGGGGACGACTCAAGTCCCAGGGTGATTGTTCGACTGTTTGAGGCAAGTTGATTTTTAACCCTTGTTAAGTGCATGAAATTTATATATTTCCTTGTGATATGTGTTTGGGAGTAATGGAATTTTTTGGGGTTGACTTTTCCACATTTATTAATTCTAATGATGAAAAGGGATCATAAAAGACAATGTGATCGATCGTTTATGTGTGATGGGTGGAGAATGGTACGAGTACCAGTGATATAAAGGAAAAGTTTATTACTATATAATGAGAATTGTAATCTGAGAATGTCAAAACATATGTGTATTAGCTGATATATTATTGACTTAATATATTATGTATGCTTCTCCTCTTTATTGAACCCGTATAATTGTGATAATTGAGGTGATTATATGTCATAGAGACATTTGATTATTTGAGATGTTGCATCATCCTGTTTATTTGATATCATATTGTTCACATTCTTTGACATGAAATTGGGTATGAGTAAAGGTCTAACACGTGGAGATCGTCACTGTTGTGATCGAGTTATGATTATTTGGGCACGTGGAGATCGTCCTTGCGATGGAGAAGTTATAATTATAATTTGGGCACGTGGAGATCGTCCGTGCAAAATGTGTTTTATTTATGATAGTGCATTGAGATCGTCTACACAGACACGTGGAGATCGACCGTGTCGGTATATGGACCTCGCGGTTCCCCCATAGGTCATGAACTTTTGATGTATTTCCAAGGAGTATCATGTATATACGATTGAGAGAGTACTTGGTATTCTGAGGCATATCACTTCATGGTGTATATTGCATTTCATCTAATGACATATTTCATTCTTTATGAATATGTATTTTATCAGTGGTAAGAAAGTACTTGATATTTTGTTATCTGTATTTGATGAACATGATCTTGTGTGTCGCTGATATTGCGAGTTTCCTATTTGTGAAGGTTGTAATTGATGAATATTGAGCTTGTTGAGAATATGTTATTGTTTGTTGTTGTTAAGATATGTGCTTGTAAATGGTGAACTGTTAGATTGGACTGGTTTTATGCAAGTTGTAGTTGTGGAGGTTCAGTTGGGGTGGTACGAGTACCCCTATTTCATCCCCTTAGCTTGAGTTTAGATGTTTACTTGCTGAGTACCGTTCGGTTTGGTACTCACCCTTGCTTATACAATTTCTTTTGTAGGTTACGAGCCAGGATTTTATGGTAGTTGTCATTCTCTTATTTTTCGAGGCTTCTTGGAGATTTGTGATGTAACTGCTTGTCATCTCAGCAGACCTCCTTTCTCCTTATTTATGATTTTGTTTTATTCTAGAAACAAGGTCATTGGAGTCTTCTATTTTTCTTTCAGTTTTGGTATAACACATTAGAGACTTGTACACGTGACAACCAGATTTTTTGAATATTTTTGAGTTTATTATTAATTTTCACATTTTATTGCAATAGTTGAGTTTTAGGCTGACTTGTCTTGGTGGGATAAGATGAGTCCATCACGTCCATTTTGGGTCGTGACAGTACTTGATTGAGTGATTAGGTGGCTTGGTTGTGTGTTTTGTGATTGGTCTGAAATCCTGAGAAGGTCGAATTTATATTTTTTATTCTCATGATACACTAAACAACCCATATCTATAAAACTTTATTAATTGTAATTTCCAAAGTTACATGTTCATTATCTAGCAATTCCTTTAACCATTTCATTTTCAATTGTTAAAACACTCTAAATATCATATATACCACACAAGTACTATTCATTTTACTAGGGTAACTAACCTTACACAACCATTTCAAGTTATTAAACATTCTAAATCTAATCACACATCTTATTTATAAGTCTATCAATTCTACTTTATTACTAAATATAACCTTCAAGTCATATACGACGCACCTACTATTCTCAATAAGAACTACGCACGAGTCATCACATAAATGAGAGCGAATGGAATAAAGCGATAAGAATCAAATCAGACCAAGTAGGCACGATAGAGATTCAAGAAGGAAAGATATTTCCTAAAAGTCACTATAGTCTCTCAAAGATAAGTATAGACGTCTCCATATCGATCCTCGAGACTCTACATATACTCAACTTGTACACACGTGAGACCTATGAACATAGGGCTTTGATAATATTTTGTCACGACTAAAAAATTAACGTGATGACACTCGTCTTATCCCACCAAGACAATTCAACCTAAAACACAACTAATACAATAAAATGTGGAAAATTTACTACAACTTAAATTGTACCCCAAAACCTTGTTGTCGCTTGTATAAGCCTCTAAATTATTACAATTGAATTAAAAGAAAATATAAGTCTCATATGACATTATTACTATAGTAGAACCAAATCATAAACAAGAGTAACAAGGTTTGCTGAGATGACAAATAGCTATCTCACAAATCTCAAAGCAGCCTCGAAAAAGAAGAGAATATATGACAAAGTTTCGGGCTAATAACCTACAAAAAATTGTAGAAGCAACGGGTGAATCTCAAACAACACGGTACTCAATAAGTAAACCTCTAAACACAAGCTAAGGGGATGGAATACGAGTACTCCTACCACCCCAACCGAACCTCCAAAACTACAACCTGCATAAAAATCATTCCAACCTAACAGCTCAAAGTTTACATAGCACATAGCTCAACAACAACACCTAGAAAAGTTACGTATCCTCAATAATAATGACAAATTATATATAATCAACAACAACACTTTGGCAAATTACATATCCTCAATAACAACACTTTGACAAATTACATATCCTCAACAAAAATACTTTGTCAAATTACATATCCTCAACAACAACACTTTAACAAATTTTATATCCTCACCAACAAGCTCAACTTTCATCAATAAAAGGTTCCACAGAAAGGCATCTAAAGATCAGCAAAACAGAATTTCAAGTTCACTAATAATAATAATGTGCAATGCAATGGAATGCAATGTCAAGTATAATGACGCATGTCTAACCAGTGATACACACCCGTTGTCTCTCAATTCGAGACCCATGGGGGACATAATTTTCCATGCATCTGTGGCAAAAATAGTAACCATCGCGGCGCGCGAGACATCCCTGGAAACATAGTATCCATCGCGTGATACATCCCTCGAAATGGTACATCATCTTTAAGTTCTGATTTTTTTCTCAATGCACATAACACTTGTCACAACCATGTCTCGGAATAATGCAAATGACATGTTCACACAAATAATGAGGAGACGACCATTTTCATAACATTGCCCTATTCACAAGAACACAAACATGATATCACATCAACAATGATTTAACAAGCCTGCAAACCTTTCTCAGCACATCACACATAAACAATTAATCGCATTGCCTATTGTTATCCTTTTTCATCATAAGAATTAATCAATGTGGACAAGTCAACCCATCACCAAATCAAATAATTCACAAACATATACCACAAGAAAAAACACGCATTTCATACACTTAACTAGAGTTAAGAAATCCACTTGCCTCAAATAGTCAAACAATTACTCTGGGACTTGACTTTTCCCCTTTCATAAAGCTTCCAAATCAATGCAATCTATTCAAATAAATGACCACAATAATAATTTGACACTAACAATACTCACATTACTATGTCTAGTCTAGACTCAAAAACTCATTCAAGTATACAATCAAGTTCCTAATCTTGAGATTTCAATTATCATATTTTCCAAGTTTCAAGCCTAGGGTTAAGTTGCATTTTTTTTCAATATCATAAATCTAACACTTCTCGCACCTAATATTTAATTATTTATCTCAATATTTCAAAATTTGAATCATAATGTGTTGTAAATAGAAAACTTCCATACCAAGAAAATCAAGAGCATAAAAACCGTATCTTTGCTAACAAATAACAAACAAAACTTTAACCTAGTTATCATAACCCAATTATCAAACTCATTAGTTATCATTGCTACCAATAATTGTTCATGTCCTTAACTAAATAAATCAATAATGCCACTATTTATTTTCTTTCAGCCGATTCACATTGTAAAAGAAAAATTAATATTTTATTCTTTCTTTCATAATGCCAAGTGCTACCTGTATGCCTATTTTATAATATACCATACCTTGGACATTTATTATACTAATTTTTTTTGTCGTTTGAGGAAGGAAATTCAAGCCACCAAAACTATTTTATTTATACACTATTCATAATGGTTGCCTTAATCATTAGCATTAACTATACCATAACAATCACTCAAAATGCTAATTCCCTAAGCAACAGAAAGAGTTTTATATGCATATAAAATTAAATACTAAATTCAACTGCTTCATTCATTTTTATATTAATATACATGTATCCCCCTAACTTCAATATAATGGAAAGGGACTTGGAACAGTACTAGCTCTCACCTAGAGAAGTATGCCTCCATTTTTGACTCGTCTGACGCTGCTGCGTAATTCCTCGCCTATTGCATTTTCTATTTTTTTTTATTTTCTAAATAAACTAATTTTGTACCAAAAAGTGTCAAACCCTAATAGCTTAATTTAACATGTATGGGTCAAATTATATAGGGTATTGAAAAAATAATCACTTTAGCTCATTAACTATCAATTGAGTCAATTATCTACAATTATTCATTAATTAAATAATTCAAGTTAAACGAATAATTCAAAAACTTTAAGAATGACCTTCTGGGTCATTACATCTTCAAATAAGTTAAAATATATAATATGGTTTACTTGGAGAATATAGTGTTGGAATAAAGTAAAAACCAAAATAGTTAGACTTAAAAAGTTGTTAAGTTCTTTTATCACGACCCAAATCGAGTCGCAAGTGGCATCCACACTATAAAAACCCATTCAGTCGTTTTAAGCTCTAGAACTTTTTCTTTAATAAAATATTTTTCCATATAGGTTTTTTGGACTATTCGTAATTATAATTATAAAATTAGTGGGGTAGTTCTAATAATTTATTTAGTTATAGGTTAAAGGAAATAAAAATAAAATTAATAGTTGTTCACTTTTACCATGTATAGTTGGTCTTATATAATAATTGAATAGTTAATATTCAAGAGGAGGAATAAGGGTTGAGGTGAGTAAAACGTTGATTGCATCAGGTAAGTTTTAACATTCTATGTGTGCGTACTTATGTTGGATTTGATAAATATATTAAGTCATCATATTATGTATATTGTTGTTATATACAGAGAATGATTGATTATAGTTGAAGTTTAGGTTTCTTAAAAGGCTGAATGACAGTTCTACTTTGATATGCCTTTCAAATTGGATGATTATGGAACAAGTTTTGGATGGGTAATTAATAGGTAATGATGTGGGGAATGATAATTGTCAGCATATGATAGATTTAAAGGTTAGGATATATGGTTGTTCATGTTCCTCGTGGTAACGTGATTGTCCTTATTTGATTGTATTATATTATAGCATTATGATTATGTCTATGGCTGTATAAGGAAGGAATATTAAATATTTTTAGGTGAATATGATTGGAAAATGGAAATTAAGCCATTATGGGAAGAAACTTAGGTGGTAAAATGACTGATAACCAACTTTAGGTTCTGGACGTGTTGTAAGTTGGCCACTGGTTTCGTAACAGTGGCTTTCACCTTTGTATATTAAAATATTTTGTTATAACATTATAAAATATACTTAAATTATATTGAGATATGTAATTAAATATTAAGTGTATTGAATTACTTGAATTTTATTAAAATTGTGCTAATTGGAAGAATTAAGACTTACCCTTAGGTTTGAACTTTGGGAAATGGATTACAGAATAAGGTAAGTTGATGGGTGTAGGCTAAACATATAATAATTTAAGTGTTTATGGTCTTGTTAACTTGCACATTATGCATCTATATACTTGATAGATTAGAAGTGTTCAGAGGCATTGAGGAAACGAAAAGCATTGTAGGAGTAGTGCTTGACTTCGGTTCTTCGATGGAGGTAGGTTATGGTTTATTTCTATTTGATATATAAACTCTCAATAGCGATTGATATGTATTGCGTGATAATGTGAATTTTCCTACGTACTTTATTGTGTGGTTGTATATCTTGGTTGTGTGATGTGTGGTTGGCCTAAAATTCTGAGACTGTTGAATTTATAATCTTGAATCCTCCCTATAAAAACGACTCCTTGAATAATGAAGGCTTGAAAAAATAGATTATTGAGATAATTAGAGTGGAGTGTCACGTTCCGACATGATAACATTAAAGGAAAGGAATCTTGAATTAACTTAATATTATCAATTTCAAACAGCCCATTTTCCAAATGAGTATGGTGTGGAGGCATGAGTCCTCATAGGTGTGCTTGATATTGTGATTGATGGTGTACCTACTATGGTGTTGTTGTCACTATTCATGTTGTTTGTTGTTTTCCACTTGTTAAGTATTGTAGTTAATTTTATATTATTATTCAATATATATTGGTTTCTGTATTGGGTTGGACGATGATACCTACTCAGTATGTGTTCCTTGTACTGACCTCTACTTTTATTTTCTTCGTTGTTCTTTTGTGGAGTGGAGCAAGTGTACGATCGACTTTGACTCGCCCTCAACTCTAGCTAGTCTCCAGCACATCAGAGTTAAGGGTGAGCTATTATTTCTAGCTCATTCTGGATTCTCTCGTTCAAGTCTTGATATCCTTGAATTTCGGACATGAACCATCTTTTTATTTGGCGTCTTAAATACTCTTAGACATGGTAATTTTAGAATAGATTTCCTTGATGTGATGACTTTCAGATTTTTTGAATAATAAGTGTTAAACTTTAGAAGCTTATTTAATTGGTTACTTAATATGTTTGGAGCTTCTGCGTTAGTGTTGTTATTCTAGTAGAATTATTGGTATATGTTGAGGTTTGGATTCTTTGATTTTCCCACTTAGGAGTTTAAGTGTGGGTACCACTCACGCCTCGATTTGGGTCATGCCGAACTTTGCATCAGAGCATTAGGTTAGATGATCTCATCACACAAGGACATGTCTAGTAGAGTCTTACGGAATGGTACGGGTACGCCTTTACTTTTCTTTGAAAGGCTATATGGCTTTAGGAAGTTCATATTTTTCTTTCTTTCCTGCTATTACTTAGATCCAATTGGTATCTAGGAGATACAAATTGGTATCTTACATTCTTCACTCTATTTCGCATATGGTTAGAACTAGAGCAACAACTGTGCCAACACCTACACTGGCAAGACAGAGTGATCCTGAGCTAACCGTTGGGGATGCAGATCGAGGGGGAGCAGTGGCGAGAGGTCATGGTAGAGGTCGTGGGAGAAGGCCCACTAGATGCAGAAGACAAGTACCTAATCCAACTAGGGATAGAGTTGTGACTCCTCCACCGATTGAAGAAGTAGTTAATGATGGTGAGGAAGGGGAAGATGCGCAGATTCAAGATAAGGAAGTACCACCCCAGCTTGCTCTAGACATGATTGATCAGGTTATCACTTATCTTAGCGGGTTATCTGATTAAGGCCATACGCCCTAGTGTTTTCTACAGCAGCACCTCAGGTTCAGGGAGTACAACATGCAATTGTAGTGGCTCCCCGCATAGATACATCCTTGGAAGTAGGCACGTTCCCTCGATTGACAACAAGGTCTATAATAACAGGTGACCAGCATGAACTTTTTAATAAGTTCTTGAAGTTGAAAGTTGCGGTCTTCAAGGGTGCTGAATCTGAAGATGCCTATGATTTCCCAGTTTATTGTCATGAGCTGCTACATAATATGGACATAGTAGAATGATTCGTTGTTGAGTTTTTGAGCTACCAGTTTTAGGGGATGCAAAAATATGGTGGCGGTCTTATGTTGAGTGTCGACCAACAAAGGCACCACCTATGACTTGGGCATCATTTTCTAGCTTATTTATGGAGAAGTATATACCCCTGACTTTTAGGGTTATGAGAAAGATAAGTTCCTGAGCCTAGAGAATGGAAGGGTGTTTGGTGCTGCTTGTTAGGCCAAATTTCATGCACTATCCAGGTATGCGACTCAGCTTTTCTTCAGTCAACAAGAGCGGATTCATCGCTTTGTGAAAGGATTGAGGTAAGATTAAAAGATTTCATCCTTACATGTAGCTGGTGCAGCAAAATCCATTCAGGAACTGGTTGATTTTGTCATAGAGGTAGAGCGGGGTGAAGCCGGATGACTTCACCAAGGCGTCGACATTTAAGAAGTTCCGTAAACGAGGTGATAGTGGTTCTTACTCCAAAAGGGAAGCATTCAGCCGGTTATCCAACCCGTACTATTTAGTCTTCATTGCATGATTCAACTGAGGGTCCGTTGCAGACTAGTCAGCCTTTTTTTCAGTCTAGAGGTTATCTCCAGACTTCTTCCTCTTCACAAAGACCTACACTTGACTTCAGGACTTGTTATGGATGTGGAGAGGATGGACATATTAGGAAATATTGTCCAAGGTAGAGTTACAGATTCCCAGTAGTTAGAGGTAGAGGTGGTTATGGTAGAGGCCGTCATTCTGGAGGAAGTGGTGGCCAAGGTAATTGTGGTCACCAGTTCAGTCAGGGTGGAAGGTAGGTTGGAACTACTGTAGCGCAGCCTGGTAGAGGCAATGGACAGACAAGCGATAGGGACTATTGTTATGCTTTCCCCGCGAGATCTTACCCAGAGACATTTGATGGTTTTATCACAAGTACTCTTCTGGTATGTGATTGCATGGCTTCTGTATTGTTTAATCCTGGATCCACATTTTCATATCTATCTTCCTCATCCGCTACTGGTCTTGATTTACATTGTGATTTTCTTGACATGCCTAATCGTGTCTCTACTCCTGTTGGTGAGTGTGGGATAGTTGAGAAGGTGTATAGGTCTTGCCTTGTCACTTTTTTGGGGAGCAATACTTATGTAGATTTGATTATTCTAGAGATGGTTTATTTTGATGCAATCTTTGGTATGACTTGGCTTTCTCAAAATTTTGCCATCTTCGATTGTAATGCTAAGATTGTCGCCTTGGCCAAGCCTGGGAAAGATCCATTAGTGTGGGAGGGTGACTATATTTCCACCTCAGTTCGTATTATCTCTTTTCTTCGAGCTAAGAGGTTGTTGAGTATGGATTGTTTAACTTTCTTGGAACATCTCAGGGATGATACTTCTAAAGTGGCTTCGATTGAGTCTGTTTTGATAGTCCGTGAGTTTGTGGATGTGTTTCCTGCAGACCTGCCTGGTATGGCACCAGATAGAGATATTGATTTTGGTATTTACCTGGAGCCGGGTACTCGCCTCATTTCCATTCCACCTTATAAAATGGCCCCACCTGAGTTAAGAGATTTATTGTCCCAACTTCAGGAGTTGTTAGGTAAAGGTTTTATCAGACCGAGTGCATCCTCTTGGGGTGCTCCTATTTTATTTGTAAAGAAGAAAGATGGAAGTTCTCGGATTCGCATAGACTACCGGCAGCTGAATAAGTTAACTATTAAGAACAAGTACCCCATTTCTTGCATTGATGTTTTGTTCGATCAGTTACAGGGTGCTTTTGTCTTCTCTAAAATTGGTTTAAGGTTTTCTTATTATCAATTGAAAATACGGGCAACAGATGTGCCAAAGAATACTTTTCGAACTAGGTATGGGCAGTATGAATTCTTAGTAATGTCTTTTGGGCTTACGAATGCCCCTGTTGCTTTCATTAGCCTGATAAACGAGATTTTTAAGCCATATCTGGATCTCTTTGTTATTGTATTTATTGATGATATACTGATATAATAAAAGAGCACAAAGGAACATGAGGAGCATGAGAGTTTTATTGGGCTAAGGGAGAAAAGCTTTTATGCCAAATTCTCCAAGTGTGAGTTTTGGCTTGATTCGGTGTGCTACTTAGGACACGTAGTTTCTAAGGATGGGGTAATGGTTGATCCCACTAAGAATGAAGTAGTAAAGAGTTGGGTAAGGCCTACTAATGTTTTATAGGTAAGGATTTCTGTTGGGTTAGCTAGCTACTACCGCCGATTTGTAAAGGGATTCTCTTCTACTGCTTCCAAACTAACAAATTTGACTAAGCAGAATGTTCCATTTGTATGGTCTAATGGGTGTGAAAAAATCTTCTAGAAACTCAATACCTTGTTGACTACTGCAACAATTCTTTACTTGCAAGTGAAAGGTAAGAATTTTGTTATTTATTGTGATGCATCTTATTCTTGTTTGGGTGCAATGCTAATGCAGGAGAGGAATTGTAACGACCTATTTAGTCGATTCGAGCAGTAAGATTATTTTGATAAAAACTGACTGGGTCGACGAACCACGCGACGGACCGTCATGGTCACGACGGCCCGTGATGGATTCCGTCGTCCCATACTTGTAAATTTTCTTCTGCTACTTTTCTCATTACCCTCGACGACAAGTAGGACAAACTGTCATAGGCACGACGAACCGTCGAGGGACTTCGTTCCAAAACACTTAAACTCTGAAAATCTGGGTACTGAGATCGACTCTCTGAACTTCACGAAGGAACTGCAGGACGGACGGTCGTAGGTACGACGGACCGTCACAAACCTTTACAGAATTTGACTCTCTAAACTTTGTGACGGACCTGCAGGACGGACCGTCATAGACACGACGGACCGTCACAGGTTGCGTAACCTAAGTAGGTCGGATTTCTGCTAAAAGTTTTAAAGGGGTGTTTTGGACTATTCATGACAAACTTTATGAAATTAGTGGGGTAAGTTTAATAATTTATTTACTTGCAGGGTTAAAGGAGATAACCTTGGAATAAATAATAGGTTACATTTATCATAATGAATTATATGATAATTAGGGTAAAAGAAAAAGAATCTGGAGAAGAAAAAGAAAAAGACAGAAAGGGGGGAAACGAACGAGCGAGAGAGAGAACGAAGAGGAGAGCAAAGGCACTGGACAAGTAGCTTGACGATTCTTTGGTGGAGGTAGGTTATGGTTTATTCTATGTGATAGTAAACTCTTAATAGCGATTGATATGTATTGGGTTCTATTGTAAAGTCTTCTATATACTTGATTGTGTGTTTGTATGTTGTGATCGTATAATTGTGGTGATTAGAATGATGAGATTTTGAACCTTTAATCTTAAATCCTCTCTATTAAGATGATGCTTGACATAAAGAAAGCTTGATGAACTTAAATAATGAGATAGATGGATCGGAGTGTCACGTTCCGACACGTAGAATAATGGATCAGAGTGTCACGTTCCGACACGTAGAATAATGGATCGGAGTGTCACGTTCCAACACGTAAAATAATGGATCGTAGTGTCACGTTCCGACACGTAGGGATACANCTTGATGAACTTAAATAATGAGATAGATGGATCGGAGTGTCACGTTCCGACACGTAGAATAATAGATCGCAGTGTCACGTTCCGACACGTACAATAATGGATCGGAGTGTCACGTTCCGACACGTAGAATAATGGATCGGAGTGTCAGGTTCCGACACGTAGGGATAGATGGATCGGAGTGTCACATTCCGACACATAGGAATAATGGATCGGAGTGTCACGTTCCGACACATAGGAATAATGGATCGGAGTGTCACGTTCCGACACGTAGGAATAATGGATCGGAGTGTCACGTTCCGACACGTAGCATTAGGGGATCGGAGTGTTACGTTCCGACACGATAAGAGTAAAGAGAAGTAATCTTGAATTATGTTAATATACTCGAACTCAAAGAACCTATTTCCCAAATGAGTATGGTGTGGAGGCTTGAGTCCTCATAGATGTGCTTGGTGTTGTTGCCAATGGTTTTTGTACTTGTTGATTGTCACATGTTGAGTATTGTGGTTTGTTTTACATTATTATTTTCTATATATATTGCTTTCTATTTTGAGTTGGCCGATGATACCTACTCAGTACTTGTTCCTTGTACTGACCCCTACTTTTATTTTTCGTTCTTGTTGTTTTGTGGAGTGCAGCAAGTGCACCAGTGACTTCAACTCGTCTGCAACTCTAGCCAGTCTTCAGCACGTCAGATATCAGGGTGAGCTATTGTTCCTAGCTCGGACTGGATTCTCTCATTCACGTCTTGATGTCCTCGAAGTTCGGACATGGACCATCGTTTTACTTATTTTAGTTCTTAATTACTCTTAGACTTAGTAATTTGAGGATAGATGTTCTTGATTTGATGACTTCCAGATTTTGGGGATGATAAGGATTATATATTNCCAGATTTTGGGGATGATAAGGATTATACTATAGAAGTTTATTTATTGGTTATATTAATGAGTTTTGGTCTTCCGCATTATATTTTGTTCATGATGGTTGAAATATTGGTAAAACGTTGGGGTTTAGATTTGTTGGTTCGCTCACATAGGAGGATAAGTGTGGGTGCCACTCGCGGCTCGTTTGGGTCTATTGTGATGCATCTTATTCTTGTTTGGGTGCAGTGCTAATGCAGGAAAGAAGTGTAATTGCTTATGCTTCGAGACAATTAAAAGTGCATGAACGTAACTATCCGACCCATGATTTGGAGTTGGCTGCAGTTGTGTTTGCGTTAAAGCAATGGAGACATTATCTATATGGGGTCAAGTGTGAAGTTTATACAGATCATCGTAGTTTACAGTACGTCTTTACTCAGAAAGATTTGAACTTAAGGCAGAGGAGGTGGATGGAACTTCTGAAGGACTATGATATCACTATTTTGTATAACCCAGGAAAAGCTAATGTTGTGGCAGATGCTTTAAGTAGAAAAGCAGGGAGCATGGGTAGTTTAGCCCACTTACAGGTTTCTGGACGCCCATTGGCTAGAGAGGTTCAGACTTTGGCTAATGACTTTATGAGGCTGGAAGTACTAGAGAAAGGAGGATTTTTGGCCTGTGTGGAGGCAAGATCTTCTTTTCTATACAAGATTAAGGAGAAGCAGTT
>NC_028643.1:57038256-57068474 GCF_001406875.1 Solanum pennellii
GATTCTTCGGTGGAGGTAGGTTATGGTTTATTCTATGTGATAGTAAACTCTTAATAGCGATTGATATGTATTGGGTGCTATTGTAATGTCTTCTATATACTTAATTGTGTGTTTGTATGTTGTGACCGTATAATTGTGGTGATTAGAATGATGAGATTGTTGAACCTTTAATCTTAAATCCTCTCTATTAAGATGATGCTTGACATAAAGAAAGCTTGATGAACTGAAATAATGAGATAGATGGATCGGAGTGTCACGTTCCGACACGTAGAATAATGGATCGCAGTGTCATGTTCCGACACGTAGAATAATTGATCCGAGTGTCACGTTCTGACACGTAGAATAATGGATCGGAGTGTCACGTTCCGACACGTAGGAATAGATGGATCGGAGTGTCACATTCCGACACATAGGAATAATGGATCGGAGTGTCACGTTCCGACACATATGAATAATGGATCGGAGTGTCACGTTCCGACACGTAGCATTAGGGGATCGGAGTGTCACGTTCCGACACGATAAGAGTAAAGAGAAGTAATCTTGAATTATGTTAATATACTCGAACTCAAAGAACCTATTTCCCAAATGAGTATGGTGTGGAGGCTTGAGTCCTCATAGATGTGCTTGGTGTTGTTGCCAATGGTTTTTGTACTTGTTGATTGTCACCTGTTGAGTATTGTGGTTGGTTTTACATTATTATTCCATATATATATTGCTTTCTATTTTGAGTTGGCCGATGATACCTACTCAGTACTTGTTCCTTGTACTGACCCCTACTTTTATTTTTCGTTCTTGTTGTTTTGTGGAGTGGAGCAAGTGCACCAGTGACTTCAACTCGTCTGCAACTCTAGCCAGTCTTCAGCACGTCAGATTTCAGGGTCAGCTATTGTTCCTAGCTCGGACTGGATTCTCTGATTCACGTCTTGATGTCCTAGAAGTTCGGACATGGACCATCGTTTTACTTATTTTAGTTCTTAATTACTCTTAGACTTAGTAATTTGAGGATAGATGTTCTTGATGTGATGACTTCCAGATTTTGGGGATGATAAGGATTATACTATAGAAGTTTATTTATTGGTTATATTAATGAGTTTTGCTCTTCCGCATTATATTTTGTTCATTATGGTTGAAATATTTGTAAAACGTTGGGGTTTAGATTTGTTGGTTCGCTCATATAGGAGGATAAGTGTGGGTGCCACTCGCGGCTCGTTTGGGTCGTGACAGGAATGTAATTGATTATGCTTCGAGGCAATTGAATGTTCATGAACATAACTATACAACCCATGATTTGGAGTTAGTTGCAGTCATATTTTCATTACAGCAGTGGAGGAATTATCTATATGGGGTCAAGTGTAAAGTTTATACAGATTATCGCAGTTTACAATACGTGTTTACTAAGAAAGATTTGAATTTAAGGTAGAGGAGGTGGATGGAGTTATTGAAAGACTATGATATTACTAATTTATATCACCCTGGAAAAACGAATGTTGTGGCAGATGCCTTATGTAGAAAAGAAGGGAGCATGGGTAGTCTAGCCCACTTACAGGTTTCTAGACACCATTGTCTAGAGAGGTTCAGACTTTGGCTAAACACTTTAGGTTGGAAGTAATTGAGAAAGAAGGATTTTGGGCCTGTGTGGAGGAAAGATCTTCTTTTCTTGAAAATATTAAGGGGAAGCAGTTTGTTGATGAAAAACTTAGCCGAATTCGAGATATGGTGTTGTGAGGATAGGCTTAAGAGGCTATGATTGATGAGGAAGGTGTCTTGAGAATTACGGGGTGAATATGTGTTCCCTATGTTGATGATTTGATTCATACTATTCTTGCAGAAGCGCATAGTTCGAGGTTTTCTATACATCCTAGTGCAACAAAGTTGTATGGTGATCTGAGAAACATTATTGGTGGAGTAGAATGAAGAGTGATATTGCTGATTTTGTTTCACAATATCTGAATTGTCGATAGGTAAAGTATAACATAAGAGGCCGGAGGGACACTTTAGAGAATGCCCATTCCTGAACGAAAGTGGGAATGAATTGCAATAGATTTCGTGGTTGGTCTTCCAAAGACATTGAGTAAGTTTGATTCTATTTGGGTAAATGTCGACAGGTTAACTAATTATGTTAATTTTATTCCGGTCAGGATGGTTTACAATGCAGAGAAGTTAGCCAAACTCTATATCTCTAAGATTGATCAATTGCATGGAGTTCCAATTTCTATCATATGAGATAGAGTTATGCAATTTACTTTTAATTTTTTGGAGGACCTTGCATGCTTAATTAGGTACTATATTGGATCTTAGTACTGCATTTCACCGTCAAACCGATGGGCAGTCTGAGCGAACAGTTCAGGCGCTAGAGGATATGCTTCATGCGTGCGTGATACACTTTGGTGGTTATTGGGATCAATTCATACCCTTTGTAGAGTTTTCGTACAACAATAGCTACCACTCGATCATTGATATGTCCCCATTTGAGGCATTATATGGAAGGAGATGTAGGTCTCCCATTGGTTGGTTTGATGCATTTAAGGTGAGACCTTCGGGTATTGACCTTTCGAGGGAATCGTTAGAGAAAATGAAATTCATCCAGGAGAAGTTTTTGGCAGCTCAGAGTAGGCATACAGAGTATGTAGATCGATACGTTAGGGAATTGGAGTTTTTGGAGGGTGAACAAGTCTTGCGGAAGGTTTCACCCATGAAATGTATGATGCGGTTTGGTAAGCGAGGTAAGCTTAGTCCGAGGTATATTGGTCCATTTGATGTTTTGAATCGCGTGGGGGAGGTGGACTATGAATTGTCCTTGCCTCCAGGGTTATCAAGAGGGCACCCATATTTCATGTGTCTATGCTAAAAAATAACATGGTAATGGAAACTAAATTATTCATTGGGATTCAGTTTTGCTTGATGAGAATTTATCTTATGAGGAGAAGCCTGTAGCTATTCTAGATAGGGAGGTCCGCAAGATGAGGTCAGAGGAAATTGCATATATCAAGGTTTAGTGGAAAAATCGGCCAGTTGAAGAGTCCACTTGGGAGAGTGAGACAGATATGGTTGAAAGATATCCCCACCTTTTTACCGATTCAGGTACCTTTTCTTTCCCTCACCTTTCTTTTGATTGTTCGAGTACGAACAATGGGTAAATTGGTATCTATTGTAACAACTCATTCAGTCGTTTTGAGCGCTAGAACTTTTTCTTTGATAAAATACTATCTGATAGATTCTAAATGGGTGTTTTGGACTATTCGTAACTATGATTATAAAATTAGTGGGGTAGTTTTAATAATTTATTTAGTTAGAGGTCAAAGGAAATAAAAATAAAATTAAGAGTGGTCACTTTTATCATATAGAGTTGGTCTTACATAATAATTGGTGAGTTTATATTCTGGAGAAGGAATAAGGGTTGAGGCGAGTAAAACGGTGATTTCATCAGGTATGTTTTCACAAACTGTGTATTCGTACATATTTTGGATTTGATTAATATTTAAAAGGCTAAACGACTTTGATATGCCTTTCAAATTAGAAGATTTTGGAACACGTTTTGGGCGGGTAATTAATAGGTAATGATGACTATTTGGGGAATGATAATTGGCAGCATACGATAGATTTAAAGGTTAGGATATATGGTTGTTCATGTTCCTGGTGGTGACGTGATTATCAATATTTAATTGTATTATATTATAACATTATGATTATGCCTATGGCTATATAAGGAAGGAATATTAAATATTTTAAGGTGAATATGACTTAAAAATGGAAATCAAGCTATTCTGGGAAGAAACTTAGGTGGTTAAATGACTGATAACCAACTTTAGGTTCTTGACGTGTTGTTAGTTGGCCATTAGTTTCGTAACTAGTGGCTTTCATCTTTGTATATTTAAATATTTTGTTATCACATTGTAGAATATATTTTAGTTATATTGAGATAGGTAATTAAATATTAAGTGTATTGCAATATTTGAATTTTATTAAAGTTGTGCTAATTGGAGGAATTAAGACTTATCCTTAGGTTTCAACTTTAGGAAATGAATTAAAGAATTAGGTGAGTTAATGGGTATAGGCTAGACAGAGAATAATTTAAGTATTTATGGTCTTATTAACTTACACATTATGCGTACATATATTTGATATATTGGAAGGGTTCAGAGGCATTGAGAAAAGGAAAAGCATTGGAGAAGTAGTGCTTGAACTCGTTTCTTCGGTGGAGGTAGGTTATGGTTTATTTCGATTTGGTAGATAAACTCTCAATAGCGATTGATATGTATTGCATGATAATGTGAAGTTTCCTATGTACATGATTGGGTTGTTGTATATATTGGTTATGTGGTGTAACGCACCGAGCTACCCTCGAGATGCGGACACGAAACCTAGGACCACAAGTGATCCCAAGCTAACCCTGGCTAGCATGATCATGATCATACTAAAAAATTTAAATTATTGCATAAACTAAATCATAATTTAAACTGAAAAGATGGGTAATACACATATTCTATTACTGAGATATTTGAAAACAATGAGTTTAATACAAAGGAAATATTAACTCTAAACTAAACTGAAACTAACTATGTCTGAAAATAGCCTCTAAATTGGACTAGAAATATTGGGACAATCCCCAACTAAATTGAAAAAAACTAAAAGACTATAAACTGAAAAGAAACTCATGACTATTGTCCATGGAGAATGAGGATTCAGCAGTGAATATGCTAAACTGAATATCGGAAATCGATCTAAGCATGATTTAGATGCTGAGAATCTGAACTTACATCACGAGAAGATGTAGCGCACATATGTGCCAGTACTTGAAAGGTTTTGAGCATGTATGAAAGAATAAAACATAACTGAACAAGCAGAAAAGCAAGTATAATAATCTGAATTGGATATACTAAATTTCTGAGCTAACTGAATGCAATGCCTAGTTTATAACATGCTGAAACTGAATACTGAGTATACTGATAAATTGTCAATGCAAGAGAGTCTGACTTAACTGTGAGATCTACTAATAACCAATAATAAAACCACACGACCTATATGTGGAGTCCGATGTATACGCCCCATCAAGAGGACCTAATATATCCTGCCAAAGGTATAAAGGCCTGCTAGCGTGACACTAAATTGAATGGCCATAGAGGGGACTTATAACCTACTTAGCTAGTATCTCTGGGACTAATTGGGTACACCGAACCATAGTCCAACTCAGTATTATGCTACTCCCATTGATTAATGTAGTTAACTGATTATGTCTGATTTTTCTATAAAAACTGGATAGCGTAAAATCGAACATGCAATCTGAGGATGCAACATTTTATCTGATAATGATGCATTAAAAACTTAGGAATGTATAACTGAATAGCTGAAATATTTGACCTAGCATGTGTAATTCAAGAATTAAAGAAATACAAAGCTAGGCATCTGAAATTCATGCGATAAACTGAATAATAACTTTACCATCTGATTTGGAACTATTAAATTCATGAAGTTCTATTAAATTTCTAGAAACCCTAGGTTTAATCATGATAAGATAATCAAGAACTGACTGAAAACTAGGGACCCAATGGGTGAACAAAACCCACTTGTGAAATCCCACAAACTTTGTGATGAAATTCACGGAGAAATACTTAGATTTCAGAGTTGGAACTGCTGGAACCTTGTTGCTTTCTTGAACTACGGTTCTTGACCTTTCCTCCATTCTTGCTTCTAATTTTCTAAGTTTTTGTTAATGATTTGACTTAAGGTAAGTTTTAGTTATGTTTTTAGGCTTAAACTTACTAAAATTTTATTATTTAGGGTCAAAACGACGTATCTTTGGGTTTAAACAAAGTGGTTAAAGACAAAAAGACCCCTGGGTTAATTGGTGTCGGACCAAATGACGACCTGGACAGACGGTTCTTCGTTCTATCAGCGGTCCGTCGTTTGTGTCCGTAGGTTGGGCCTGTTCGATAGGCCTTTACTAAAATGGGCATAAATTTTTACTCGGAGGTATGATTTTAGAAAGGTTGGTGGATATGGAAAGCTAATTCAATTCTCTATCTGTGTATATATCATTGGTCATCTAATTAATTTTGTGGTAAGAGTTATGAGAAATTGAATTTTACCCAACTCTGTTTCCCCCATAAATGTCTGTTAATTTCCACCTACGGACCATAGGTCCATCTACGGACCTTGCTGATCAATCGTGGTTCTTGTCAGAGAGTGGGTGAATGGGGTGTCGATCGATGGATACAGACTACGGACCTTAGTCTGACCTACGGACCGTTAGTTCGTCCGTCGTTCGACACTTCATCAAATTTTCTCTATTAAGATTTTGCGTGGTTTCTGACTCCATTGACGGATGTGTAGGATGGACCGTGGGTCAGGCTACGGTCCTTCGATGGCCACCGTCTGTTGCAGCAACAGATTTTTTTGAAAAATGTTTTTGGTCTGTTTTGGATACGGGGTGTTACATTATCTCCCCCTGGGAACATTCGTCCTCGAATAAAGACTAAATTAGCTCGAATATAGGGAGAGAGTTGCAAACCCTATTACTAATCACTGAGAGCTTAGTTTCTGACTAAATTGATTTCCGAGAACATGCAAATACGCTTACAATGCAAGTACAAACACAGGTAACATGATTATAAGACTGAATTTACGTATGAATGACTGCAAAATTGAAAAGGAACTATTACCTCAAGCTGGAGTGGAATAGGAAGGAAAGAGGTGAGGATACTTGGCTTTCATGTCTGCTTCTGCTTCCCAAGTAGCTCCCTCTACGTACTGACTCCTCCACAAACCTTGACTGAAGCGAATTCTTTATTTCTCAACCTTCTAACCTAATGATAAAGAATCTCAGCTGGTACATCCTCATCAGAAAGATTATATTTCACCGTCACTCTATAACGGCACTACAAAGGCTGGATCACTGACACACTTCTTCAAGAGTGAGATGTGGAAGACCGGATGCATTGCTGTTAATTCTGTTGGTAAGTCTAACTCATATGTCACCTTGCCAAACATTTTAAATATCTTGAAAGGGCCTACATATCTAGGATTGAGCTTCCCTTTATTGCCAAATCTCATCACCCCTTTCTTAGGTGAGACTTTCAGAAAAACCCAATCATCCACTTGGAACTCTAATTCTCTTCTTATCACATCTGAATAAGATTTCTGACGACTTTGGGCTGTCTTAAGTCTATCTCTAATGAGTTGCCCTTTCTTCATAGCATAAAGGACTGAATCTGGCCCTATCAAAGCTGCTTCACCTACTTCAAACAAACAAAAGGAGATCTACATCTACGCCCATACAAAGCTTTATAAGGGGCCATCTGAATGATGGAATGGTAGCTGTTATTGTAGGGGAACTCAATCAGAGGAAAGTGATCATCCCAACTACCCTTGAAATTTAACACAAAAGCTCTAAACATATCCTCTAGCGTCAGAGTAGTATGCTCTGCCTGTCCATCTGTCTGTGGATGAAATGTTGTACTAAAGTTAACTTGAGTAACAAGACCCTTCTGAATTGACTTCCAGAAATGAGAGGTAAACTAAGGACCTCTACCAGAAATGATAGACAAAGGAACCTCATGCAACCTCACAATTTTATTAATGTAATGCTTGGCATAGTCCTCTGCTGAATCTATAGTATTGACCGCTAAAAAGCGAGAAGACTTAGTCATCCTATCAACTATCACCCAAATTAAGTCATGTTGTCTCCGAGTACGAGTTTACCCTGTGATGAAATCCATATTGATCACTTCCCACTTCCAAGTGGGACTATCGATCTCGTGCGTCATACCTCCTAGTTTGTGATGTTCAACCATGACTTGCTGGCAATTGGGGCACTTACACACAAAATCTTCTATGTCCCTCTTCATGCCATTCCACCAATAGACTTCTCGTAGATCGCGGAACATCTTAGTGGCACTTGGGTGAATACAATATCTGGAGTTATGGGCTTATGCAAGGATATGCTTTATCAACTCACCCACATCAGGAACACACAATCTACCCTGGTAGCGAAGTACACCATCTCCCTCTTGGGAGAAAACCTCCACTTTGTGATTGTGGACTGCATTCTTAAGTTCATGCAAAATTGGGTTACTGTCTTGCTTTTCCTTAACCTACACTACCAAAGAAGATTCTGCCGCATTTTGAACTATTACACCATTTTCTGATATGCTCATAAGGCGAACTCGTAAGCGAGCAAGCCTGTGAACATCCATAACTAGCTACTTCCTTTCTTCCTCAACATGGGCTACACTACCCATAGATTATCTGCTAAGAGCATTGCTACTACATTCGCCTTACCAGGATGATAATGAACACTCATATCATAATCCTTAAGAAACTTAAGACATCTCCTCTGGCGAAGATTCAACTCTTTGTGGGTGAACACATACCGAAGGCTCCTATGGTCAGTGAACACATCTACATAAACACCATACAAGTAGTGTCTCCATAACTTGAGTGCAAACACCACTGCTGCAAGATCGAGGTCAGGAGTTGGATAGTTCTTCTCATGCACCTTAAGCTGTCTAGAAGCATACGCTTAACCTTATCTCGCGGCATCAAAACACAACCTAGGACAACTCTAGATGCATCACAATAGATCACATAACCATCGAAACCCTCTGGTACAGTCAAGGCAGGAGTTGTAGTCAATCTTGTTTTCAATTCTGCAATGCTTTTATCACAATATATAATAACCCGCTAGACCTAAGAAACTTCTGATATCTTCAGTAGAGGTAGGTCTGGGCCATTGTTTCACCGCTTCTATCTTCCGTGAATCCAATCAGATCCCTTCGCTAGACACAATGTGACCAAGGAAAGCAACGGATTGCAACCAAAACTTACATATGCTAAACTTAGCGAGTAACATGCAAACCTTGAGAGTCTATAAAACAATTCTCAATTGACTAGCATGTTCTTCCTTATCCCTATAGTAAATGCGAATATCATCAACGAAGACGATAATGATCAAGTCTAAGTACTATTTGAACACTCTGTTCATAAAATCCATGAAAATTGTAGGAGCATTGATTAACAACATAACTACAAATTCATAATTACCATACCGAGTTCTGAAGGCTATTTTTGGAATGTCACTATCTCTGACTCTAAGCTGATTATAAAATGATCGGAGGTCTATCTTTGAGAAGTGACTAGCACCCTGAAGTTGGTCAAACAAGTCATCAATCCTGGGGATGGGATATTTATTCTTGATTGTGACCTTGTTCAACTATCTATAGTCAATGCACACTCTGAGAGAACCATCTTTCTTCCTTACGAACAACACTAGTGCACCCCATTGTGAAATACTATGCTTGATGAAGCCATTATCTAGAAGGTCTTTCAACTGCTCTTTGAATACCTTAAGCTCTGTTGCAGCCATTCTGTAAGGAGGAATAGAAATAGGCTAGGTATTTGGAAAGAGATCAATTCCAACGTCGTTTTCCCCACTCTGGGAAGATCTTCTCGAAACACTTTTGGAAACTCATTGACTACTGGAACTGACTCAATAGTTGGGGTTTTAGAGATAGAATCATTAACCTGAACTAGATGATAGAGATAACCCTTAGAGATCATCTTTCTGCCCTTAAGGTAAGAAATGAATCAACCCATAGACTCTAAGCTACTACCCTTCCATTCTAAGATTGGTTTATCTGGAAATTGAAAACGAACAATTCTAGTTCTACAGTTGAATGAGGCATAACTGAAATATAGTAAATCCATGCCTAGAATGACATCACATTCTACCATTTCTAACTCTAGAAGATCTTCCAAGGTGACTTTCTGAGATACTATGACAGGCAATTTCTGTATAGTCGTTTAGCTAAACTGGGTCCCCGATTGGAGAGATACTGAGAAGGATTCTAAGAGAGTTTCTGGATTGATATTGAATTGGACTTCTATGTAAGGAGTTACAAAGTATAGAGTAGCCCCTGGATCTAACAATATATAAACATCACGGTCAAAGACTCGTAACATACTAGTAACTACATCAGGAGAACCTTCCTGATCCTAGTGAGCCTGAAGAGCGTACAACCTATTCTGACGTTGACCGCCACCTGTAGAAGATGAGTAACCCTGCTGAGTTGGGCGACTTTCTAGTGCTGATGAAGTTGTTGACTGATTTCTACCATCACCACCCCCTTGACCTTGTCTAGAAGGACAATCCCCCAACCTATGACCAGACTGACCGCACCCAAAGCATCTTTCTTTTCCTACGACACACTCGCCCGGATGGTTCTTACAACACTTAGGGAAGTGGGGTATGTCTTGGTGCGTGAAACATTTCCTTAAGACTTAGAGCCTATTGCTCTACCCTTCTGGCCATACCTGTTCTTAGAGTATGGAACACTAGCTGACGAAGGGGCTGAAGCTGAAAACTTCTGCTGACTCTGCGAACGATTTCCACCACCCGATTTCTGTTGATAATAGTCATTGTTCCAAGTCCTAGACTTCATATTCTCCTTAGCCTGTTCCCTAAGCTTAACACCCTCAACCTGCTGAGCATGAGTCATAAGCCTAGAGATGTTCATATTTACAAGTCACATAGCACTTCTCCACTCAGTTTTCACCGAATTAGACACACTATACAAGAACTTATTCATCTGAGCCCTCGATTCAGCAACCATGTGAGGATTATACCTGGAGAGTTTGTTAGACTTCATCTATACTCTTGGACTGTTATGTTACCGTGCCTCAAGTTCATGAATTCGTGAGCCTTTGCCTCCCTACTTGTATTGGGAAAAACCTGTCGAGAAAAGTATCACTAAAGCATTCGCAGTTGAATGGAGGCGCATTTTCACCCCTATTCTCCTTCCACTGAATGTACCAAATATAAGCAACATCTTTCAACTGGTTTGATGCCAACTCAACCCGATAATTCCCAATGACTTGCATTTCCTCAAGTATTTTCTTAATCTCATCCAAGAAACTTCGAGGATCCTCATTAGCTTGCTATCCTAAGAACTCAGATGGATTCATTCTAACAATGTCACGGACCCCTACTGCTACTAATCCACCATTTTCATTCACATGAGCATGAACCTGATTTTTCTTGTTATTCATACTCTGAGCCAACATCTGTATGGCATTACTGAACTCAGCATTAGAGACTTCCTGATCTGGAACTGGAGGAGCTACATTTGCATTTCTGGCGTTCACATTCCTAGCATTAGCTCTATGATGAGGCATGATCTAAAACGTAGAATGTCAAGTTAGAGTGGAATAAGATGGTACCTTACGCACGATAAGAATAACAAGAAAGTGAGATTTTCCGAAAACACTTTGTAGCCTCCCTCTCATTAGATGTGGTGCACTTCACACCCATGAAAAGGACTCTACTTAGTGCGACTTTTCATACATCGTAACACTCTTGAACCTAGGTGTTTGATATCAAATATTATCACACCCCGAGCAACCCTTGAGACGCGGACACGGAACCTAGGACCACAAGTGATCCCAAGCTAACCTTGTTGGCATCATCAAGAGCATACTAAAAATTATAAACTGTAGCGGAAACTAAATCATAATTTAAACTAATAAGATGGGGAATACCCATATTTTATAACTGAGATATTTGAAAACAATGATTTTAATACAACGGTACTAATCAATACTAAGTTGAAACTAACTATGTCTAAAAATAGCCTCTAACAAGACTAGAGATACTGGGACAAGCTCCAGCTAAATCTAGCAAAAACTAAAACAAAAAGGCTAAATACTAAAAAGAAACTCATGACTATCGTCCTCAGAGAATGAGAACTCACCACTGAATCTGCTTAACAGAAGATCATAAATCAATCTAAGCGTGATCTAGATGTTGAGAACCTGAACCTACATCACTTAAAGATGTAGCGCACATATGCATCAGTACTTGAAAGGTATTGAGCATGTAGGATAGAATAGATCTAAAATAAAAAATAACTAAACAAGCACACAAGTAAGTATAATAATTTAAACAAGATATTCTAAATTTAAGAGATAACTGAATGAAATGGCTAGTTTATAACATGCTGAAACTGAATACTGAGTATATTGATAAATGGTCAATGCAAGAGAGTCTAACTGAACTGTGAGAGCTACTAATAACCGATAATAAAACCACATGATCTAAATGTGGAGTCCGATGCATACGTCCCATCGAGAGGACATAATATACCCTGCAAAAGGTATTAAGGCATGCTAGCATGATCACTAAACAGATTTCCCATAGAGGGGACTTACAACCTACTTGGCTAGTAGTTCTAGGACTAATTGGGTATGTTGAACCCTAGTCCAACTCGGTATTATTCTACTCCCATTGATTTATGTAATTAACTGATTATGTCTGAATTTTTTGAAATTTCTGGATAGATCAAAACTGAGAATGCAACATTTAATCTGATAATGATGCATTAAAAATTGAGGCATGTATAACTGAATAGCTAAAATAACTAACCTAGCATGTGGAATTCAAAAACTAAAGAAATACAAAGCTAGGGTTTTGAAGTTCATGCTATAAACTGAATAACAACTTTAAAATATGATTGGGAACATATATTTAATAAATTCATGAAGTTCTATCTATGTTATAGAAACCCTAGGTTTTATCATGATAAGAGAATCAAGAACTGACTGAAAACAAGGGACCCAATGGTTGAACGGAACACACTAGTGAAATCCCATATACCTGGTGATGAAATTCAAGGAGAAACACTTATATTTGGGGATGGAAATGCTAGAACCTTGCTGCGTTCTTGAACTAGGGTTCATGACCTTATCCTCCTTTCTTGCTTCTAATTTTCTATGTTTTGGTTAATGATTTGACTTAGGGTAAGTTTTAGTTATGTTTCTAGGCTTAAACTGACTAAAATTTGTTAGGGTCAAAACAATGTATCTTAGGGTTTAGAAGAAGTGAGAAAAGACCTAAATACCCCTGAGTTAATTGTTGTCGGTCCAAACGACGACTTGGACAGACGGTCCATCGTTTGGGTCCGTAGGTTGGGCCTGTTTGACATGCCTTTACTAAAATGGACAAAACTTTTTACTCGGAGGTCTGATTTTAGCGAGGTCGGTGGCTATGGAAAAATAATTCAACTATCTATATGTGGGTTTTTTATAAGACACCTAATTGATTTATTGCTAAGAGTTATGATCAATTGAAGTTGACCCAACTATGTTTCCCCCTTAAGTGTCTGTTAATTCCCACCTACGGACCGTAGGTCCATCTACAATCGTGCTGATCAATCGTGGTTCTTGTCGGAGAGTGGGTGAACGGTGTGTCGATCGACGTATACGGACTACGGACTGTAGTTTGACCTACGAACCGTAGGTCCATTCGTCATTTGACACTTTGTCAAATTTTCTAGATTATGATTTCTGATTGTTTCTGACTCTATCGACGGATGTGCAGGACAGACTATGGGTTAGGATACGGTCCGTCGATGGCACCATCTGTTGCATCAGCAGATTTTTCTGAAAAACTGATTTTTGGTCTATTTTGGATATGGGGTGTTACATGTGGTGTGTTGTTGGGCTAAAATTCTGAAACTGATGAATTTATAATCTTGAATCTTCTATCAAAATGACGTCTTGAATAATGAAGGCTTGACAAAATAAATTAATGAGATAATTGGATCAGAGTGTCACATTTCAATACGGTATTATTGGATCATAGTGTCACATTCCAACACGATATTATGGTATCGAAGTGTCACGTTCCGACATGATAACATTAGAGTAAAGGAATCTTTAATTAACTTAATTTACTCAATCTCAAAGAAACCATTTTCCATATAAGTATGGTGTGGAGGCATGAGTCCTCATAAGTGTGCTTGATATTGTGATTGATGGTATACCTATTATAGTGTTGTTGTCACTGGTTCATGTTGTTTGTTGCTTGCCAGCTGTTAAGTATTATAGTTAATTTTATATTATTATTCAATATATATTGGTTTCTATTTTGGGTTGACCAATGATACCTACCCAGTACGTTTTCTTTGTACTGACCCCTACTTTAATTTTCTACGTTGTTCTTTTGTGGAGTGCAGCAATTGTACCATTGACTTCGACTCGCCCTCAACTCTAGCCAGTCGCCAGCACATCAGAGTTTAGAGTGAGCTATTATTTCTAGCTCATGCAAGATTCTCTCATTCACGTCTTGATGTCCTTCAATCTTTTTACTTATTTTGGTCTTTTAAATACTCTTAGACTTGGTAATTTGAGAATAAATGTCCTTGATATGATGACTTTCAGATTTTGGGAATAATAAGTGTTTAACATTAGAAGCTTACTTAATTGGTTACTTAATAAGTTCGGAGCTTCCGTGTTATTGTTGTTATTCTAGTCGAATTATTGGTATGTGTTGAGGTTTGAATTCCTTGGTTCGCCCATTTAGGAGCTTAAGTGTAGGCATCACTCACGACTGGATTTGGGTCGTGACACACATTTAATCTCCTAAGTGGGAGGACCAAGGAATTCAAACCCCAACAAATACCAATAATTCAACTACGAATATCTACAATAATGTGGAAGCTCCAAAATCTTATTAAATATCATTTTTCCAAAACCAGAAAGTCATCACAAGAAGGACATATAAGCTTCAAGTATTAATTCTAAGAATATTAAAGACAACAAAATAAATGAATAAAATAGTTTATGTCCGAAAATTAAGGACATCATGTAACGACTCTTTTGGTCATTTTGAGTACTAGAACTTTTAATTTCATAAATATTTTTCCGATAGATTTTAAATGGGTGTTTTGGACTATTAATAATTATAACTATGAAATTAATGGGATAGTTTTACTAATTTACTTAGTTAGTTGTTAAAGAAAATAATAGTAAAATAAATATTGGGTCACTTTTACAACTTTTTATAATTAATTATATAAGAACTAGGGTAATAACTAAATTGTACAAAAGAAGGAAAATTTTTGGGAGAAAACAGTAGTTTCGGCGAATTATTTGGAAGAGCCACATCCACCAGATTGGAAACATTCGGAGGCAATAAGGAAAGTAAGGGCATTGGAGAAGTAGTTGTTTGACTTCGATTCTTCGGTGGAGGTAGGTTATGGTTTATTTCTATTGATAGATAAACTCTCAATAGCGATTGAATTGTATTGAGCGATATTGTATAGTCTCCTATGTACTTGATTGTGTGGTTGAATGTCTTGATAGTGTGGTCTGTGGTTGGCCTAAAATTATGAGACGGTTGAATTTCTAATCTTGAACCCTCTCTATTAAAATGACGCCTTGAATATAGAAGGATTGATGAAATAAAATAATGAGATAATTGGATCGGAGTGTCACGTTTCGACACGATATTATGGATCGGAGTGTCACGTTCCGACACGGTATATGGGATCGGAGTGTCACGTTCTGACGTGATAACATTAAAGGAAAGGAATCTTGAATTAACTTAATATACTAAAACTCAAAGAACCTATTTCAAAAATGAGTATGGTGTGGAGGCATGAGTCCTCATAGGTGTGCTTGATGTTGTGTTTGATGGTGTACCTATTATGGTGTTGTTGTCAATGGTTCATGTGTTTGTTGTTTTCCACCTGTTAAGTATTGTAGTTGATTTTATATTATTATTCAATGTATATTGTTTTCTCTTTTGAGTTGGCCGATGATACCTACTCAGTACGTGTTCCTTGTACTAACCCCTACTTGTATTTTCTTCTTTGTTATTTTGTGGAATGCAGCAAGTGTACCATCGACTTCGACTCGCCCTCAGCTCTAGTCAGTCTCCAGCACATCAAAGTTCAGGGTGAGCTATTATTTCTAGCTCGTCCTGGATTCTCTCATTCACGTCTTGATGTCTTTAAATTTCAGACATGGACCATCTTTTTACTTATTTTGGTTTCTTAAATACTCTTAGACTTGGTTATTCGAGGATAGATGCTCTTGATGTGATGACTTCCAGATTTTGGGGATAATAAGTGTTAAACTTTTGAAGCTTATTTAATTGGTTACATTAATAAGTTTTGGATCTTCCGCATTATTTTTGTTATTCATTGTTGAACTATTGGTAAATGTTGGGGTTCAAATTTGTTGGTTCGCTCACCTAGTAGGTTAAGTGTGGGTGCCACTCATGACTAGTTTTGGGTCGTGACAAACTTGTTATCAGAGCGTTAGGTTCATTGGTCTCATCACAAAAGGACAAGTCTAGTAGAGTCTTGAGGAACGGTATGGGGACGCCTTTATTTTTCTTCGAGAGGCTATAGGACTTTAGGAAAACTCCATTCTTTCTTTCTTTCGTGCTATTACTTGGATCCAATTGGTATCTAGGTGATACAAATTAGTATCTGACATTCTCACTCTATTTCGCAGATGGTTAGAACTAGAGCAACAACTGTGCCAACACCAACACCGGCAAGACAGGGTGCGTCTGAGCCAACCATTGGGGCTGTAACTCGAGGAGGAGCAGTGGAAAGAGGCCGTGGTAGAGGTCGCAGGAGGACGCCCACTAGAGGTAGAGGACAAACACCTGGTCCAGCTAGGAATAGAGTAGTGACTCCTCCACCGACTGATGAGGTAGTGAGAGAGGGTGACGAAGGGGAAAATGATCAGGTTCGGGATAAGGAAGTACCACCCCAGCCTACTCCAGGGATGATTAATCAAGGTTCTTACTTATCTTAGCGTGTTATCTGATCAGGTCCAGACACCTCCAGTGTTTTCTGCACCAGCACCTTAGGTTCAGGGAGTACAACATGCAGCTGTTGTGGCTCCCCGCATAGATGAATCATTTGAAGTAGGCACGTTTCCTCGATTAAATACACGGTCTATAATGACAGGTGATCAGCATGAACTTATCATTAAGTTCTTAAAGTTTAAACCTCCAGTCTTCAAGGCTGTTGAATCTGAAGATGCCTACGATTTTCTGGTTGATTGTCATGAGCTGCTACATAAGATGGACATAGTAGAACGATTCGGTGTTGAATTTGTGACCTACCAGTTTCAGGGGGATGCCAAAATGTGGTGGCGGTCGTATGTTTAGTGTCAACCAGCAAGGGCACCACCTATGACTTGGGCATCATTTTCTAGCTTATTTATGGAGAAGTATATACCCCGGACATTGAGGGATAGGAGGAGAGATGAGTTCCTGAGCCCAGAGCAAGGAAGGATGTATGTTGCTGCTTGTGAGGCCAAATTTCGTGCACTATCCAGGTATGCCACTCAGCTTTGCTTCAGTCCACAAGAGCGGATTCGCCGCTTTGTGAAAGGATTGAGGTCATATTTGCAGATTCCAGCCTTACAGGTAGCTGCTGCAGCAAAATCCTTTCAGGAAGTGGTTGATTTCGTGATAGAGGTACAGGGGGTGAAGCCAGACGACTTCACCACAGCATCGACATTTAAGAAGTTTCGTAAGGGAGGTGTGTTTGGTGGTTCTTACTCCAGAGGGCAAAGTTCAGGAGGTTAACCAGCCCGTCCTATTCAGTCTTCATTGCAGGCTTCAGCTGGGGGTCCATCGCAGACCAGTCGGCCTTTTCTGACTTTGGAGGTTATCTTCAAACTTCGTCATTTCACAGAGACCTGTACTTGACTCCAGAAATTGTTATGGATGTGGAGAGTCTGGACATATTAGGAAATATTGTCCAAAATAAAGTTACAGACCCCAGTAGTTAGAGGTAGAGGTGGTCATGGTAGAGGCCGCCATTCTGGAGGACGTGGTGGCCAAGGTAATGGTGGTCACAAATTCAGTCGGGGTGGCGGGCAAGTTGGAACTACCGCAGCGCAGCTTGGTAGGGGCAACAGACAGCAGGTGATAGGGCCCATTGTTATGCTTTCCCCGGGAGGTCTGAAGCAGAGATATCTGATGCTGTTATCACATGTACTCTTTTGGTCTGTGATTGCATGGCTTCTGTATTGTTTGATCCCTGATCCACATTTTCATATGTATCTTCCTCATTTGCTACTGGTCTTGATTTATATTGTGATTTGCTTGACATTCCTATTCGTGTCTCTACTCATGTGGGTGAGTCTGTGATAGTTGAGAAGGTGAATAGGTCTTGCCTTGTGACTTTTGTGGGGAGCAATACTTATGTAGATTTGATTATACTAGAGATGGTTGATTTTGATGTAATTCATGGTATGACTTGGCTTTCTCCAAATTTTGCAATCTTAGATTGTAATGCTAAAACTGTGACATTGGCCAAGCCTGGGACAGATCCGCTAGTGTGGGAGGGTGACTATATTTCCACTCCAGTTCTTATTATCTCTTTTCTTCGTGCTAAGAGGATGGTTAGTAAGGGTTGTTTAGCTTTCATGGAACATCTCAGGGATGATACTTCCAAAGTACCTTCGATTGAGTCTGTTTCGATAGTCCGTGAGTTTCTGGATGTGTTTCCTGCAGACCTTCCTGGTATGCCACCGGATAGGGATATTGATTTTTGTATTGATCTGGAGCCGGGTACTCGCCCCATTTCCATTCCCCCTTATAGAATGGCTCCAGCTGAGTTAAGGGAGTTAAAGGCCCAACTTCAGGAGTTGTTAGGTAAAGGTTTTATTAGACCGAGTGCATCCCCTTGGGGTGCTCCTATTTTATTTGTGAATAAGAAAGATGGAAGTTTTCGGATGTGCATAGACTACATGCAGCTGAATAAGGTAACTATTAAGAACAAATATCCCATTCCTCGCATTGATGATTTGTTTGATCTGTTACAAGGCGCTTGTGTCTTCTCTAAAATTGATTTGAGATCTTGTTATCATCAATTGAAAATACGGGAAACAAATGTGCCAAAGACTGCTTTTCGAATCAGGTATGGGCATTATGAATTCTTAGTAATGTCTTTTGGGCTTACGATTCCCCTGCTGCTTTCATGAGCCTGATGAACGGGATTTTTAAGCCATATCTGGACCTCTTTGTTATTGTATTCATTGATGATATACTGATATACTGAAAGAGCAGGAAAGAACATGAGGAGCATTTGAGAATTGTATTGGAGTTGTTAAGGGAGAAAAGACTTTATGCCATATTCTCCAAGTGTGAGTTTTGGCTCGATTCAGTGATCTTCTTGGGGCACGTGGTTTCTAAGGATTGAGTGATGGTGGATCCTTCTAAGATTCAAGCAGTGAAGAGTTGGGTAAGACCTACTAATTTTGCAGAGGTAAGGAGCTTTGTTGGTTCAGCTAGATACTACCGTCGATTCGTCAAGGGATTTTCTTCTATTGCTTCCCAGCTGGCAAATTTGACTAAGCAGAATGTTCCATTTGTATGGTCGGACGAGTGTGAAGAAAGCTTCCAGAAACTCAATACCTTGTTGACTACTGCACCAATTCTTACCTTGCCAGTGGAAGGTAAGAATTTTGTTGTTTATTGTGATGCATCTTATTCTGGTTTGGGTGCAGTGCTAATAAAGGAGAGGAATGTAATTGCCTATGCTTTGAGGCAATTGAAAATGCATGAACGTAACTATCCGACCCATGATTTGGAGTTGGGTGCAGTTGTATTTGCATTAAAGCAATGGAAACATTATCTATATGGGGTCAAGTATGAAGTTTATACAGATCATCGTAGTTTACAGTATGTCTTTACTCAGAAAGATTTGAATTTCAGGCAGAGGAGGTGGATGGAACTTTTGAAAGACTATGATATTACTATTTTGTATCACCTAGGAAAAGCTAATGTTGTGGCAGATGCTTTAAGTAGAAAAGTAGGGAGCATGGGTAGTTTAGCCCACTTACACGTTTCTAGACGCCCATTGGCTAGAGAGGTTCAGACTCTGGCTAATGACTTTATAAGGCTGGAAGTACTAGAGAAAGGGGGATTTTTGGCCTGTGTGGAGGCAAGATCTTCTTTTCTTGACAAGATTAAGGGCAATCAGTTTGCTGATGAGAAGATGAGCCGAATTCGAGATATGGTATTGCGAGGAGAGGCTAAAGAGGCAGCAATGGATGAAGAAGGCGTCTTGAGGATTAAGGGAAGGGTATTTTGCCCCGTGTGGATGATTTGATTCACACTATTCTTACAGAGGCTCATAGGTCAAGGTATTCTATACATCCTGGTGCAACCAAGATGTATCGTGATCTAAAGCAACATTATTGGTGGAGTAGAATGAAGCGTTACATTGTTGATTTTGTTGCCCAATGCCCGAATTGTCAGCAGGTAAAGTATGAACACCAGAGGCCTGGAGGGACACTTCAGAGAATGCCCATTCTTGAATGTAAGTGGGAAAGAATTGCAATGGATTTCGTAGTTGGTCTTCCTAAGATATTGGGTATGTTTGATTCTATTTGGGTAATTGGTGACAGGTTAACTAAGTCTTCTCACTTCATTCCGGCTAAGATGACTTACAATGCCGAGAAGTTAGCCAAACTCTATGTCTCTGAGATTGTTCGATTGCATAGAATTCCACTTTCCATAATATCAGATAGAGGAACGCAATTTACTTCTATTTTTTGGAGGATATTACATGCTGAATTAGGTATTAGACTGGATCTTAGTACTGCATTTCACCCTCAGATCGATGGGCAGTCAGAGCGAACAATTCAAGTGCTGGAGGATATGATTCGTGCGTGTGTGATAGATTTTTGTGGTCATTGGGATAAATTCATACCCTTAGAAGAGTTTTCGTACAGTAATAGCTATCATTCGAGTATTGATATGGATCCATTTCAGGCACTGTATGGGATGAGATGTAGGTCCCCATTGGTTGGTTTGATGCATTTGAGGTTAGACCTTTGGGTACTGATCTTCTGAGGGAATCATTTGAGAAAGTCAAATTTATTCAAGAAAAGCTTTTAGCAGCTCAGAGTAGGCAGAAGGAATATGCAGATCGAAAGGTTAAAGAGGTGGATTTTATGAAGGGTGAATAAGTTTTGCTGAAGGTTTCACCCATGAAAGGTATGATGCGATTTGGTAAGAGAGGTAAGCTAAGTCCGAGGTATATTGGAGCATTTGAAGTACTTAAGCGCGTGGGGGAGGTGGCCTATGAATTAGCCTTTCGTCCAGGACTATTAGGAGTGCACCCGGTATTTCATGTGTCTATGCTGAAAAAATACCATGGTGATGGAAACTACATTATTCGTTGGGATTCAATTCTTCTTGATGAGAATCTATGTTATGAGGAGGAGCCTGTTGCTATTCTAGATAGGGAGGTCCGCAAGTTGATATCAAAGGGGATTGCATCTATCAAGGTTCAGTGGAAGAATCGTACAGTTGAAGAGTCCACTTGGGAGAGTGAGGTTGATATGCAAGAAAGATATCCACATCTTTTTACAGATTCAGGTACTCTTTCTCGCCCTCGCCTTTCTTTTTGTTCGTTCGAGGACGAACGATGGGTAAATTGGTATCTATTGTAACGAATCATTTGGTCGTTTTGAGTACTAGAAGTTTTTATTTCATAAATATTTCTCCGATAGATTTTAAATGGGTGTTTTGGACTATTAATAATTACAACTATGAAATTAATGGGATAGTTTTACTAATTTACTTTGTTAGTGGTTAAAGAAAATAATAGTAAATTAAATATTGGGTCACTTTTACAACTTTTTATAATTAATTATATAAGAACTAAGGTAATAACTAAATTGTACAAAAGAAGGAAAATTTTTGGGAGAAAACAGTAGTTTCGGCGCATTATTGGGAAGAGCCACATCCACCAGATTGGAAACATTCGGAGGCAGTAAGGAAAGGAAGGGCATTGGAGAAGTAGTTGTTTGACTTCGATTCTTCGGTGGAGGTAGGTTATGGTTTATTTCTATTGCTAGATAAACTCTCAATAGCGATTGATATGTATTGAGTGATATTGTATAGTCTCCTATGTACTTGATTGTGTGGTTGAATGTCTTGATTGTGTGGTCTGTGGTTGGCCTAAAATTATGAGACGGTTGAATTTCTAATCTTGAACCCTCTCTATTAAAATGACGCCTTGAATAAAGAAGGCTTGATAAAATAAAATAATGAGATAATTGGATCGGAGTGTCACATTCCGACACGATATTATGGATCGGAGTGTCACGTTCCGACACGGTATATGGGATCGGAGTGTCACATTCTGACACGATAACATTAAAGGAAAGGAATCTTGAATTAACTTAATATACTCAAACTCAAAGAACCTATTTCCCAAATGAGTATAGTATGGAGGCATGAGTCCTCATAGGTGTACTTGATGTTGTGTTTGATGGTGTACTTATTATGGAGTTGTTGTCAATGGTTCATGTGTTTGTTGTTTGACACCTTCTACGTATTGTAGTTGATTTTAGATTAATATTCAATGTATATTGTTTTCTATTTTGAGTTGGCCGATGATACCTACTCAGTACGTGTTCCTTGTACTGACCCCTACTTGTATTTTCTTCTTTGTTCTTTTGTGGAATGCAGCAAGTGTACCATCGACTTCGACTCGCCCTCCGCTCTAGTCAGTCTCCAGCACATCAGAGTTCAGGGTGAGCTATTATTTCTAGCTCGTGCTGGATTCTCTCATTCACGTCTTGATGTCTTTAAATTTCAGACATGGACCATCTTTTTACTTATTTTGGTTTTCTTAAATACTCTTAGAATTGGTAATTTGAGGATAGATGTTCTTGATGTGATGACTTCAACATTTTGGGGATAATAAGTGTTAAACTTTAGAAGCTTATTTAATAAGTTACATTAATAAGTTTTGGATCTTCCGCATTATTTTTGTTATTCATAGTTGAACTATTGGTAAATGTTGGGGTTTAAATTTGTCGGTTCTCTCACCTAGTAGGTTAAGTGTGGGTGCCACTCATGACTCATTTTGGGTCGTGACACATCATGTCATGGCCAAGAGAATCCACACGAGGTTGAATAAATAACTCATACAGGAACCTGATATGCTGGAGACTGTCTAGAGTTGAGGTGAAGTTGAAGTCATTAGTACACTTGTTGCACTCCAAAAAGAAAAAAAAAACCACAAGTAGGGCTCAATACGGGACAACATGAACTGAGTAGGTATCATCGACCAACTCAGAATAGTAACTAATATACAATGAATAATAATATAAAATAAACTATAGCACTTAGTTGTAGGTGATAAGCAACAAACAACATGAACAAGTGACAATTGAAACAAGTACGTACTCAATCACGATAGCAAGCACACACGAGGACTCATCTCTCCATACCACACTCGTTGGGGAAATGGGTTCTTTGAGATTGTGTACATTAAGTTAACTTCATATCTTTTTCCTTAAATGTTACTGTGTCGAAACGTGAGACTCCGATTCAATTATATCGTGTCGGAATGTGAACACTCAGATCCACTTATACTGTGTCAGAATGTGACACTCCGATCCAAGAATATCGTGTCGGAATGTGACACTCCGATCCAATTATACTGTGTCAGAACGTGACATTCCGATCCAATAGTACCATTAGTTTATCATTTTTTATCACAACTCTCAATTCATTGATAATATCTCATCAAACCTTCTTTATTCAAGGCAACACGTTGATAAAGAGGGTTCAAGAATATTGTAACGACCTGGTTAGTCGATTCGAGCAGCAAGATTATTTTGATAGAAACTGGCTGAGTCGAGGAACAGTCGACGGACCGTCATGGTCACGACGGACCGTCGGGGGTCATCGTTCCAAAACACTTAAACTCTGAAAATCTGGGTACTGGGATCAACTCTCTGAACTTCACGACGGAACTGCAGTACGGACTGTCGTAGCCAGGACGGACCGTCACAGACCTTTGGGTTAAATTGAGTCTCTGAACCTTGTGACGGACGTGCAGGACGGACCGTCGCAGGTACGACGGGCCGTCACGAGTGGCGTAACCTCGACTGAGTCGGATTTCTGCTGAGAGTTTTTAAGGGGCGTTTTGGACTATTCATGCTTATAATTATGAAATTTGTGGGGTAAGGGTAATAATTTAATTACTTGGGGGTTAAAGGGGATAACCTTAAAATAAATAGTGGGTTACTTTTATCATCTTTTATACTTAATTATTTGATAATTAGGGTAAAAAGAAAAAGAGTTGGAACAGAGAGAAGAGGGAGAACGAACGAGAGAGGGAGAAGTGAAGAGGAAAGCAAAGGCATTGAGAGATAGCTTGTTCGATCACATTTCTTCGGTGAAGGTAGGTTATGGTTTATACTATTTCATAGTAAACTCTAAATAGTGATTGATATGTATTGGGTGGTATTGTAAAGTCTTCTATGCGCTTAATTGTGTTGTTGCATGATTGTGATTATGTAAATTGTGATGGATTATAATGATGATACTGTGGAATCTTAAAAACCTTAAATCCACTCTATTAATGATGATGCCGTGGTATAAAAGAAGGCTTGATGAACTAAAAGAATGAAATTAATGGATCGGGTGTCACGAACCAACACGTAGTATTAGGGGATCGGGTGTCACGAACCGACACGTAGTATTAGGGGATCGGAGTGTCACGTTCCGACACAGAGTAATAAAGAGAATGAATCTTGAATTATGGTGATATACTCAATTTAAAGAACCTAATTCCCAAACGAGTATGGTGTGGAGGCTTGAGCCCTCATAGATGTGCTTGGTGTTGTTGTCAATGGGTTTTGTACTTGTTGTTGTCACATGTTGAGTGTTGTAGTTTATTTTATATTATTACTTGATATATATTGCTTTCTATTCTGAGTTGGCCGATGATACCTACTCAGTACTTGTACTGACCCCTACTTTTATGTTCTTCTTGTTGTTTTGTGGAGTGCAGCAAGTGCACCAGTGACTTCGTCTCGTCCGCAACTCTAGCCAGTCTTCAGCACGTCAGATTTCAGGGTGAGCTATTGTTCCTAGCTCGGACTGGATTCTCTCATTCACGTCTTGATGTCCTTGAAGCTCGGACATGGACTATCGTTTTATTCTTTATTTTAGTTCTTAATTACTCTTAGACTTAGAAATTTGAGGATAGATGTTCTTGATGTGATGACTTCCAGATTTTGGGGATGATAAGTATTATATTTTAGAAGTTTATTTAATTGGTTATATTAATGAGTTTTGGGTCTTCCGCATTATATTTTGTTCATTATGGTTGAAATATTGGTAAACGTTGGGGTTTAGATTTGTTGGTTCGCTCACATAGGAGGATAAGTGTGGGTGCCACTCGCGGCTCGTTTTGGGTCGTGACAAACTTGGTAACAGAGCTTTAGGTTCGTTGGTCTCATCACACAAGAACGAGTCTAGTAGAGTCTTGAGGAACGGTAGGGGGACGCCCTTACTTTTCTTTGAGAGGCTATAGGACTTTAGGAAAACTCCATTCTTTCTTTCTTTCGTGCTATTACTTGGGTCCAATTGGTATCTAGGTGATACAAATTGGTATCTGACATCCTCACTCTATTTCGCAGATGGTTAGAACTAGAGCAACGACTGTGTCAACACCAGCACCGGCAGGACAGGGTGCGTCTGAGCCAACCATTGGGGCCGTAGCTCGAGAAGGAGCAGTGGCAAGAGGCCGTGGTAGAGGTCGCAGGAGGACGCCCTCTAGAGGAAGAGGACGAACACCTGGTCCAGATAGTAATAGGGCAGTGACTCCTCCACCGACTGATGAGGTAGTGAGAGACGGTGAAGAAGGGGGAGATGAGCAGGTTCAAGATGAGGAATTACCACCCCCGCCTACCCCGGAGATGATTAACCAGGTTCTCACCTATCTTAGCGGGTTATCTGATCAGGGCCAGACACCTCCAGTGTTTTCTGCACCAGCACCTCAGGTTCAGGGGGTACAACATGCAGCCGCTGTGGCTCCCCGCATGGATGCCTCATTGGAAATAGGCACGTTTCCTCGATTGACTACAGGGTCCATAATGACAAGTGATCAGCATGAACTTTTCACTAAATTCTTAAAGTTAAAAACCCCAGTATTCAAGGGTGCCGAATCTGAAGATGCCTATGATTTTCTGGTTGATTGTCATGAGTTTCTGCATAAGATGGACATAGTAGAACAATTTGGGGTAGAGTTTGTGACCTACCAGTTTCAAGGGGATTCCAAAAGGTGGTGGCGGTCGCATGTTGAGTGTCAACCAGCACAGGCACCACCTATGAATTGGGCATCATTCTCTAGCTTATTTATGGAGAAGTATATACCCCGAACTTTGAGGGATAGGAGGAGAGATGAATTCCTGAGCCTAGAGCAAGGAAGGATGTCTGTTGCTGCTTATGAGGCTAAATTTCGTGCACTATCTAGGTATGCCACTCAGCTTTGTTTCAGTCCACAAGAGCGGATTCGCCGTTTTGTGAAGGGATTGAGGTCAGATTTGCGGATCCCAGCCTTACAGGTAGCTGCTGCAGCAAAATCCTTTCAGGAAGTGGTTGATTTTGTGATAGAAGTGGAGGGGGTGAAGCCAGACGACTTCACCATGGCGTCGACATCTAAGAAGTTCCGTAAGGGAGGTGAGTTTAGAGGTTCTTACTCCAGAGGGCAGAGTTCAGGAGGTTACCCAAACCGCCCTATTCAGTCTTCCCTGCAGGCTTTAGCTGGGGGTCCATCGCAGCCCAGTCAGCCTTTTTCTGAGTTTGGAGGTTATCCCCAGACTTCGTCACTTTCACAAAGACCTATGCTTGACTCCAGGAATTGTTATGGATGTGGGGAGACTGGACATATTAGGAGGTATTGTCCAAAACAGAGTTACAGACCCCCAATGGTTAGAGGTAGAGGTGGTCATGGGAGAGGCCGCCATTCTGGAGGACGTGGTGGCCAAGGTAATGGTGGTCACCCAATCAGTCGGGGTGGCGGGCAAGCTGGAACTGCTGCAGCGCAACATGATAGGGGCAATGGACAGACAGGTGATAGGGCCCATTGTTATGCTTTCCCCGGGAGGTCTGAAGCAGAGACATCTGATGCTGTTATCACAGGTAATCTTTTGGTCTGTGATTGCATGGCTTCTGTATTATTTGATCCTGGATCCACATTTTCATATGTATCTTCCTCATTTGCTACTGGTCTTGATTTACATTGCGAATTGCTTGACATGCCTATTAGTGTCTCTACTCCTGTGGGTGAGTCTGTGATAGTTGAGAAGGTGTATAGGTCTTGCCTTGTGACTTTTGTAGGGAGCAATACCTATGTAGATTTGATTATCCTAGAAATGGTTGATTTTGATGTAATTCTGGGTATGACTTGGCTTTCCCCAAATTTTGCAATCTTAGATTGTAATGCTAAAACTGTGACATTGGCCAAGCCTGGGACAGATCCGCTAGTGTGGGAGGGTGACTACATTTCCACCCCAGTCCGTATTATCTCTTTTCTTCGCGCTAAGAGGATGGTTAGTAAAGGTTGTTTAGCCTTCTTGGCACATCTCAGGGATGATACTTCCAAAGTACCTTCGATTGAATCTGTTTCGATAGTCTGCGAGTTTCTGGATGTGTTTCCTGCAGACATTCCTAGTATGCCACCGGATAGGGATATCGATTTCTGTATTGATCTGGAGCCGGGTACTCGCCCCGTTCCATCCCCCCTTATAGAATGGCTCCAGCTGAGTTAAGGGAGTTAAAGGCCCAACTTCAGGAGTTGTTAGGGAAAGGTTTTATTAGACCAAGTGCATCACCTTGGGGAGCTCCTGTTTTATTTGTGAAGAAGAAGGATGGAAGCCTTCGGATGTGCATAGACTACAGGCAGCTGAATAAGGTAACTATTAAGAACAAGTACCCTATTCCTGGAATTGATGATTTGTTCGATCAGTTACAAGGTGCTTGTGTCTTCTCTAAAATTGATCTGAGATCTGGTTATCATCTATTGAAAATACGGGCAGCAGATGTGCCGAAGACTGCCTTTCTAACCAGCTATGGGCATTACGAATTCTTACTAATGTCTTTTGGGCTTACGACTGCCCCTGCTGCTTTCACGAGTCTGATGAACGGGATTTTTAAGCCATATATGGATCTCTTTGTCATTGTATTCATTGATGATATACTGATATACTCAAAGAGCAGGAAAGAACATGAGGAGCATTTGAGAATTGTATTGGAGTTGTTGAGGGAGAAAAGGCTTTATGCCAAATTCTCCAAGTGTGAGTTTTGGTTAGATTCAGTGTCCTTCTTGGGGCACGTGGTTTCTAAGGATGGAGTGATGGTGGATCCTTCTAAGATTGAAGCAGTGAAGAGTTGGGTAAGACCTACTAATGTTACAGAGGTAAGAAGCTTTGTTGGTTTAGCTAGCTACTACCGTCGATTTGTCAAGGGATTTTCTTCTATTGCTTCGCAGCTAACAAATTTGACTAAGCAGAATGTTCCCTTTGTATGGTCGGATGAATGTGAAGAAAGTTTTCAGAAACTCAAGACTTTGTTGACTACTGCACCAATTCTTACCTTGCCAGTGGAAGGTAAGAATTTCATTGTCTATTGTGATGCATCTTATTCTGGTTTGGGTGCAGTGCTAATGCAGGAGAGAAATGTAATTGCTTATGCTTCGAGGCAATTAAAAGTGCATGAACGTAACTATCCGACCCATGATTTGGAGTTGGCTGCAGTAGTATTTGCATTAAAGCAATGGAGACATTACCTATATGGGGTCAAGTGTGAAGTCTATACAGATCATCGTAGTTTACAGTATGTCTTTACTCAGAAGGATTTAAATTTGAGGCAGAGGAGGTGGATGGAACTACTGAAGGACTATGATATCACTATTTTGTATCACCCAGGAAAAGCTAATGCTGTGGCAGATGCTTTAAGTAGAAAAGCAGGGAGCATGGGTAGCTTAGCCCACTTACAGGTTTCTACACGTCCATTGGCTAGAGAGGTTCATACTCTGGCTAATGACCTTATGAGGCTGGTGATACTAGAGAAAGGAGGACTTTTGGCCTGTGTGGAGGCAAGATCCTCTTTTCTTGACAAGATTAAGGAGAAGCAGTTTACTGATGAGAAGCTGAGCCGAATTCGAGATATGGTATTGCGAGGAGAGGCTAAAGAGGCAATAATTGATGAGGAAGGTGTTTTGAGAATTAAGGGAAGGGTATGTGTGCCCCGTGTTGATGATTTGATTCACACTATTCTTACAGAGGCTCATAGTTCAGGATATTCTATACATCCTGGTGCAACCAAAATGTATCGCGATCTAAAGCAACATTTTTGGTAGAGTAGAATGAAGCGCGATATTGTAGATTTTGTTGCCAAATGCCCGAATTGTCAGCAAGTAACGTAGGAACACCAGAGTCCTGGAGGAACCCTTCAGAGAATGCCTATCCCTGAATGGAAGTGGGAAAGGATTGCAATGGATTTCGTGGTCGGTCTTCCAAAGACATTGGGTAAGTTTGATTCTATTTGGGTAATTGTTGACAAATTAACTAAGTCTGCTCACTTCATTCCGGTCAAGACGACTTACAATGCAGATAAGTTAGCCAAACTCTACATCTCGGAGATTGTTCGATTGCATGGAGTTCCACTCTCCATCATATCAGATAGAGGTACGCAGTTTACTTCTAAGTTTTGGAGAACATTACATGCCGAATTAGGTACTAGGCTGGACCTTAGTACTGCATTTCACCCCCAGAGCGATGGTCAGTCTGAGCGAACGATTCAGGTGTTGGAGGATATGCTTCGTGCATGTGTGATAGAATTTGGTGGTCATTGGGATAAATTCTTACCCTTAGCAGAGTTCTCATACAACAATAGCTATCACTCAAGTATTGATATGGCTCAATTTGAGGCACTGTATGGGAGGAGATGTAGGTCTCCCATTGGTTGGTTTGATGCATTTGAGGTAAGACCTTGGGGTACCGATCTTTTGAGGGAATCGTTAGATAAGGTAAGATTCATTCAGGATAAGCTTCTAGCAGCTCAGAGCAGACAGAAGGAATATGCAGATCGAAAGGTTAGGGACTTGAATTTTATGGAGGGTACACAAGTCTTGCTGAAGGTTTCACCCATGAAAGGGGTGATGCGGAGTGGTAAGCGAGGTAAACTTAGTCCAAGGTATATTGGGCCATTTGAAGTCTTGAATCGTGTGGGGGAGGTGGCTTATTAATTGGCGTTGCCTCCAGGACTCTCAGGAGTGCACCCGGTATTTCATGTGTCTATGCTGAAAAAGTACCATGGAGATGGAAACTACATTATTCGTTGGGATTCAGTTCTTCTCGACAAGAATTTGTCTTATGAGGAGGAGCCGGTTGCTATTCTAGCCAGAGAAGTCCGCAAGTTGAGATCAAAGGAGATTGCATCCATCAAGGTTCAGTGGAAGAATCGGCCAGTTGAAGAGTCCACTTGGGAGAATGAGGCTGATATGCAAGAAAGATATCCACATCTTTATACAGACTCAGGTACTCTTTCTCTCCCTTGTTTTTCTATCCGTGATCGTTCGGGGACGAACGATGGGTAA
>NC_028643.1:57069312-57079438 GCF_001406875.1 Solanum pennellii
ACTGACCCCTACTTTTATGTTCTTCTTGTTGTTTTGTGGAGTGCAGCAAGTGCACCAGTGACTTCGTCTCGTCCGCAACTCTAGCCAGTCTTCAGCACGTCAGAATTCAGGGTGAGCTATTATTCCTAGCTCGGGCTGGATTCTCTTCTTCGCGTCTTGATGTCTTCGAAGTTCGGACATGGACCATCGTTTTACTTATTTTAGTTCTTAATTATTCTTAGACTTAGAAATTTGAGGATAGATGTTCTTGATGTGATGACTTCCAGATTTTGGGGATGATAAGTAATATATTTTAGAAGTTTATTTAATTGCTTATATTAATGAGTTTTGGTCTTCCGCATTTTATTTTGTTATTCAAAATTTATATACTGGTAAACGTTGGAGTTTAGATTTGTTTGTTCGCTCACATAGGAGGAAAAGGGTGGGTGCCACTCGCGGCTCGTTTCGGGGTCGTGACAAACATAAATTCCACGGTCTCAGGATTTGAGACCAATCACAAGCCACACAATCAGACAATCAAGTACATAGAAAACTTCATAATATCATTCAATGCATATCAATCAATATTAAGAGTTTACTATCAAATAGCATCAACCATAACTTACTTCCACCGGAGAACCGAAGTCAAGCGAGTTACTTTCCATAAAGCTTTTCCTTTACTCTGCCTCCAAATACTTCCAATCTATGCAATATGAGTAATTTGTAAATTAACCGGTCTAGGCATTCACATTACCTATGTATATCCTAGACCCGAAAATGATCAAACACAAATTTATACTCAAATTCCTAATCTTAATGTCAATTAGTATGTCAAGTCTCTTATTTGCTTAAGGTTAAGTCTTTATTTTTCTGAATAACATGACCTTAATGATATTCTAATATACTATACTTAATATTTAATTATCTATCTTAGTATATCAAATTTTGATTTATAAAAAAGTTATAAGAAGAAAACTTGCAAACTCAAGTTTACGTTACTCCTATAACCGAGAATCATCAGCCCTTTAAAATATTTAATTCACTAAGTCATTACTATCGGACAATTAAAGGACTACGTTGCACTTCAGTTATCAATAACTGCAAAAGTTAATTCAAAGAAGCCATTTTTCTTCAACCCACAATGCTATGTCAACCATTTTCCCTACCATGTACCAATATAACCCAATAAATTTATGATTAAATAATAATAATAATAATAATAATAATAATAATAATAATAATAATAATAATAATAACACCATTGTTTTTCAACTGAACACACAATAACATGTCATTGTACAACTTAGGACTAAAATTTCAACATACGTTATTCCATATATTTAGTTATATAAAATAAATAGTATTTAATCTTGACGCCGCAACAGGTTTCCACGATGACCTTTGCCTTCTTCTTTCTAACAAAATAATTATCGGCTAAAGGTGTTACACGTTATTTATCTATTCATATATGGGTTAGGCTTAGGGTATTAAATAAATAATGGGCTTGAGTCATTTACTATCAACTAATAAAAGTTAATTATTTAATAAATACCTGCTAACTAAATAAATTATTAAAATTTACCCATTAATTTTATTATTATAATTACGAATAGCCCAAAATAATCATTTAAAATTTATTAAAATATATTTTATGAAATAAAAAGCTCAAGTAGTCAAAATGACCAAATGAATTGTTACATCTTCAAATAAGTTAAAATATATAACGTGATTTAATTGGTGAATATACTGTTGAACTTAAGTTAAAACTAATTTACTTAACTTAAGAAGTTGTAAAGTTCTTCAAATAAGTTAAAATATATAGCATGGTTTAGTTGGTGAATATAGTGTTGAAATTAAGTTAAAGCAAAACTAACTAAAATTAAAAAGTTGTTAAGTTTTTCAAATAAGTTAAAATATCTTAAGTGGTTTAATTGGTGAATATAGTGTTGAAATTAAGTTAAAACTAACTAGTTAGACTTAAAAAGTTGTTAAGTTCATCAGTTAAGTTAAGATATATAATGTGGTTTAGTTGGTGAACATACTGTTGGAATTAAGTTAAATTAAACTAATTAGACTTTAAAAGTAGTTGCATTCTTCAAATAAGTTACAATATGTAATGTAGTTTAGTTGTTGAATATAGTGTTGGATTTAAGTTAAATCTAACTAATTATCATTAAAAAGTTATTAAATTCTTCAATTAAGTAAAAAATATATAATGTAGTTTAGTTGGTGAATATAGTGTTTGAATTAAGTAAAAACTATACTAATTAGACTTAAAAAGTTGCTAAATTCTTAAAATAAGTTCAAATGTCACGACCCAAAACAAGTCGTGAGTGTTATCCACACTTAACTACCTAGGTGGACGAACCATGAAATTCAAATCCCAACATGTACCAATGATTCAATTGCGAATAACAAAATATTGCGGAAGTTCCAAAATTTATTTACTATCGTTTCCCAAAACCTGAAAGTCATCACAACAAGGACATCTAATCTCTAATTACTAAGTCAAAGAGTATCAAAGACACCAAAATAAATTAATAAAATGGTATGTGTCCGAAAGTATAGGACATCATGTCATGACCGAAAGAATCCAACACGAGCTTGAATGAATAGCTCACCCTGGAACTTGATATGCGGGAGGCTGTCTAGAGATGAGGGAAATCTGAATTCATAGGTACACTCGCTGCATTTCATAAAAGGAAAACAAAGAAAAACACAAGTAGGACTCAGTTGAAGGCAACATGTACTGAGTAGGTATCATCGGTCAACCCAAAATAGTAACTAATATACGATGAATAATAGTATAAAATCAACTATAGTACTTAATAGGTTATAAGCAACAAACAACATGAACAAGTGTCAATAATAATAAAGTAAGCACGTATTAAGTGAACGGTATCAAGATCACACATCAGGACTCATGCCTCCAAACCAAACCATTTTGGGAGTTGTGTTCTTTGAGATTGAGTATCTTCCATTAATTCAGCATATTTTTCCTTTAATATTATCGTGTCGGAACGTGACACTCCGATCTAAGAATACCGTGTCAGAACATGACACTCCGATCCAAGAATACCGTGTTGGAACATGACACTCCGATCCAAAAATACCGTGTCGGAACGTGACACTCCAATCCAAGAATACCGTGTCGGAACGTGACACTCCGATCCAAAAATACTGTGTCGGAACGTGACACTCCGATCCAAGAATAACGTGTCGGAACGTGACACTCCGATCCAATAATACCATTAATTTATCATTTAATATCACCACTTTTTCATTCGTTAATAATATTTCATCAAGCCTTCTTTTTCAAGGTATTACTTCGATAGAGATGGTTCAAGATTATACATTCCACGGTCTCGGGATTTCAGATCAATCACAAAAACACACACGACCAAGCCACACAATCAAGTACATAGAAAACTTCACAATATCATTCAATGCATATCAGTCACTATTAAGAGTTTACTATCAAATAGCATAAACCATAACCTACCTTCACCGAAGAACCGAAATGAAACAAGCTACTTCTCCAATACTTTTCCTTTCCTCAACGCCTTCGAACCTTTCCAATCTATCAAGTATGGATTATTCATATTTAACAAGTCTATAAAAACTCATAGTACTTTAATAAATTTTCTTAATTTTGATGTCAACTAATATGTCCACTCTCGTATTTCTCAAATTTCCAACCTAGGGTTAAGTCTTAATTTATCAAATTATCGTAACTTTAATGGAATTCAAATAATACAATATCTTAATATTTAATTACTTAGTTCAATATACCAAAATACAATTTTTAATATGATAAGTAGAGAAAAATAATAAGAATCAAAAATCACAAATTCCGAAAATATTGGTCTTATACCAAAAAATCAACTTAATTCGTATCTAATAGTACATGTTAATTATAATATCAATTGATAATTAAATAAATGTATCCATAAAGTAATACCCCAAAGCTTGCAATACCTTTTATCCACAAATCATATTAAAAAATCGTCATATCATCCTTATAACTCACTATCCAATTACACATAAATATATAACCGTCTCTATTTGTTACAGCAACCTAACCTCCCCAACTTTATTTGTTATTAAGGTTGCCACCTCCTACTAAATTAAGAACGACGTGTAAGCATGTGCTCATGAGGAGTTGAGGCATAACATTTGTCTTATCTTGGTTTAACTCTTTAAACAATCATCAATAATATGATACAATATTATATTCCAAATTTTCTCATACCACTAGTTCCTACTGCTTTTAGACATTGCAACTGGAGTATATACAATAATAGAATTTAACCTAACTAGGGGTTTTACTACTAGACTCATAATGATAGTAGTAGTTGTTAACGAACGTACTAATTAACACGCACATATCAATCAATGTGTATACAAATATTAATACTTCTTGAATGTTTTACCTGAAGGAGTAGCCGCCTCCATGTCCTTCCGTAACCATGCTTCTATTTTATTTTATTTCCTTCTCCCAATTATTTATTACCCTAATTAGTATATACAACCAATTATGAAAGTAGTCCACTATTAATTTTAATGTTATCTTCTTTAACCATCAACTAAATTTAATATTAAAACTATCCCATCAATTTTATAATTATAATTATAATTACAAATAGTCAAAAATACCCATTTAGAATCTATCGAAAATTATTTTATGAAATAAAATGCTCTATTGCTCAAATTGAACAAATGGGTCGTTACATTAGATATCAATTTACCCATCGTTCGTCCTCGAACGATCAAAAGAAGGCGAGGGTAGAACGGATAGTTGTCTCAACTATTTCATTACAATATTAGTACCCAAGATCTCACCTCAAAAGTATCAAACCAACCAATTTGAGATCTACACCTCCTCCCATACAATGCCTCAAATGGAGACATCTTAATACGCCAATGATATCGTTGTGTATTAACTCAACTAAAAACAAAACTATTCCATAGTGGAGTACTCTTCAATTGATCGATTCTTTCACTAGACCTTGACACAACCATCATGATAAATATGTTTTTTTTACATAATCATAATACAATCCTAAATCAATATTGTCTAAAACCAGGAGTATTCCTAAACCATCCACCACAACTCATAATGCACAAACCATCATAGATCTTATCAAGAATACATTCTCACAACAAAATATTTCCTCGAGCTTAAGCTATAAAAATATGATCTTTAGACATTAAGTAATCATCTAGGAAAATCGAACTCATTTGATCCAAATATGGAAAGGATCAAGTAACCACCATTGAGTGATACACCCAAGCATACAAAACTTCTAACAATACTATCGAAATGCAAGATTAGTAGCTATCATAGACAAACCTTAAGAATGACAAAACTAGACCCAGTGGTCCTCACATTCAATCACACATATCCAAAACATGATACTGATGATGAGATAAATCTTATGTCTATCGAACTACTGATCGCTCTCTTATAAATTCTCATATTCAAAGTTGTTGTGTTAAGTCACTAGTATATTAAGTCACTGGTATACTTGAACTTTCTTAAACAACACCAAATCTTTCGTAACGAGAATGAACAGGTCTAACCAAGGTTTCCCCTCTACCAAGAGGACAATCAAATAATCGATACATAAAGAAGGTCGAATAACTCTAGATACTCCTTCCATATTGTCCATATCAAACAATTTTATTCATTCGAATCTATCTCTTTGATTTGTCAGCTACCTACAATCTCTAATGTAGTCCCTATTATAAGTGCACAAATACTTATTTTATCAAATCCCACATCCACTAAATTCAACACTTTTAATATTAATAAAATATCCTAACCACATTGATCGTCTACTTTACTCCCAAACCATCATTAGTATCAAAGTATTCTTATCACATACATGTTTAAACGATGACTATCTCTCTTTCTATTAAGCATTTCATGACAAATATACGAGTCTCAAATAAAGTTAATATAACTAATTCAAATATGATAGTACCTTTCCGTCGAGATAAAACAATTAAATCACACCCAAGGCAACTTCACACCACTTTCACATACCATGCTTTAGCTACCATTCTAAACCATTACATACCTCACTGTTTGTCAACCAAATCAAATTCCACCTTTATAAAAGTCGATGATAAACCCCTAGTAAGTCTATATCAAACTATTTCACATCTCATAATCATATCTTATCTCTTATGCGAAAATCAATACAACCTTCAACTACAACTTAGGATTCGTACGAGAGATCTTATTCCTTCACTTTTCTAACAAAAAAAAATCATGACATAAAATTCTAAAATGTCTTGAAATTTTTCCACACAACATACTCTTGTTCCTTTTTGCTGACTCACTTACCAATTTTATTTTATTTCTTTATTATTATTATTATCATTTGTCCCAAAAATTCTTAACATTGTTATCTTAGCCTCTAAGTCAAAACATTACGGGAAACCCCTTAACAATCAAAAGTAACAAAAATTTCGACTTAAAGTATGCACAAGTCCTTCAAAATGCTTTATATTAAATGTGATCAATCATTTCTTACTTTACCAATCCATACCTTGATAAACATACCACCACTAATGTAGACATATAAATATATATATTTAAGAATTGAATTGTAAATTCAATTGTGTAACTCAATCCTCTTATCTATCAACATTATCTCATACCTTGACGATTTTTAGGAATTCATGTATCTTCGCGCATCATTAATCGTCTCTTCATACGTTTTATCATATCCTTCGCTAAAAATTTAATAGTACGTATTACTGAACTCACAACCACAAAAGAACTTATTATCATGCTCGAGTTGAATGTATATACACTCTTTTCTCAAGTCTTATCCAATAACTTTTAATCAATCTGATGAATCTGTGACACCATTACCTTAACCAAAACAAAATAGATAAAAGCACAAGTCCCTCAACTCAATTCTAAACCTCCAAAATATACCTCTTTATCCCTTCCATTGTCTTAAATTAATATTTCTCTTATTAAATATTATATTAAAACACCTCATAATACAAACTATAAATACAATGCCTCTACAATTTTAAATGCAAGCACCATCCAAACGCACCTGTTGTTCAAAAAAAAAGATTTTGCAAGCATCCGAATCCAATCTCCACCGTTCAAATTAGCCAACAAGATGTCAGGAACTCGTATTTAAAATTTTAGCCCGATCCAACGGTAAGTTAATTGAAAACCATGATCTGAAAGTTGTTGGTCGGAGAAAAAGTATGCAACAAAATAAATATTTTCTTCTATCTTCTCTCTTCTCTCTCAAAACCTCCCTTATGTCCTAATGTCTTTCAAGAAGAATACTAATGAGTAGTTCAATTTTTCTCTTAAGACCATCCTCTATTTCACTATTGTGTTTTTCCTTACAAAGTCAAAATCAACTACAAATAGAATTATAATTTCAATTCTTTACCTAATAGAATTGGAAACCAAATAAAAATAATAATTTCAATCCCTTTTCAAGTAGGATTAGACCTAGTGTCCAACTCTTAAGCAAATACTAAACTCGATATCAGAACTGGTGAAACACTTTCAAGACTTTGTTGCCATTAAACTAATTCTAAATGAGAATTTTAGATACTATTGCAACAAACATAAATCATATAGGTCATATATTACTTTCTCTTTTTACCATCATGCTTAGCGAGACCTTTTCATCATCAAGAAGTGAACCTTTTCCTCAACATTACACCTTAAACTCAGGTATACCAATCAAATTTAAGGGACTAACTCAACTTTATAAGCATTTTCTTAATAAAATCTTCAATTTAGTTCACCCAAGTATACTCAATTGGACTTTTGTTCCCTATAAGTTTGTCATCCTAGTAGAAATCTACCTTTTGAAGCTTAAGATAAAATCGTCAGTCCTCATTCAGAACCCTCAAGAAACATCTCACAAGCTAAATATATTAGTATTGTACCAAAAATCCACCGTTAAAATATTTCTGACAAATAATGCATTTCAAAGTGCCTGTAGTAATACATAGTTGGTTTCTCAAATATGAATGAAATACTGAATCTCATTATCTGAACATGTCATAAAACTAATAACTTTCTTAAGGAGTTAGTATTCTTACTTGACAATCGACGTACTCTTTCCACATAACCCTAGTACTGCCACACCGTGAAAGTCCGTTAGATACCTCACTAGAACACATCATACCTATCGATAAGATCGTACCCAAATAGCCCACCTATTTATATCCATTGAATAATTGCAAAACATTATCAAATTTGTTCTCTCTCTAGGCCAAACAATTCACTTTACTTCTAAGACCAATTGAAAAAAAAAATATCACACTTCCTAACTCTAACCAAGTAAGTATCGATGACCTTCTCTGATATATCCTCACTCTATGAAGTCAAAGTAGTGTCTTTACTAATCGACACTCAACATGAGACTACCACCATATTTTGCAATCCAGAAAATATACCTATTTCGAAGGATAATTTTTTTTTCTCTTGTCGCTATTTCAAATCATAATACTCTAGTGCTAACCATATTTGAAATAGAGTGAAGAAGTCCAGAATACGAATTTGTATCAACTAGATACCAATTGGATTCAAGTAGTAGCACGAAAGAAAGAAATAAATGAGTTTTCCTAAAGTCCTATAGCCTCTTGAAGAAAAGTAAAGGCATCCCCCTACCGTTTCGCAAGACTATACTAGACCTGTCCTTGTGTGATGAGATCACCGAACCTAACGCTCTGATACCAAGTTTGTCACGACCAAAAACAAGTCGTGAGTGGCATCCACACTAAACTACCTAGGTGGACGAACCATGAAATTCAAATCCCAACATGTACCAATAATTCAATTGCGAATAACAAAATATTGCGGAAGGTCCAAAATTTATCAACTATCGTTTCCCAAAACCTGAAAGTCATCACAACAAGGACATCTAATCTCTAATTACTAAGTCTAAGAGTATCAAAGACACCAAAATAAATTAATAAAATGGTATGTGTCCGAAAGTATAGGACATCATGTCATGACCGAAAGAATCCAACACGAGCTTGAATGAATAGCTCACCCTGGAACTTGATATGCGCGAGGCTGTCTAGAGATGAGGGAAATCTGAATTCATAGGTACACTCGCTGCATTTCAGAAAAGGGAAACAAAGAAAAACACAAGTAGGACTCAGTACGGGGGCAACATGTACTGAGTAGGTATCATCGGTCAACCCAAAATAGTAACTAATATACAATAAATAATAGTATAAAATCAACTATAGTACTTAATCGGTGATAAGCAACAAACAACATGAACAAGTGTCAATAATAATAAAGTAAGCACGTATTAAGTCAACGGTATCAAGATCACACATGAGGACTCATGCCTCCAAACCAAACCATTTTGGGAGTTGAGTTCTTTGAGATTGAGTAACTTCCATTAACTCTGCATAGTTTTCCTTTAATATTATCGTGTCGGAACGTGACACTCCGATCCAAGACTACCGTGTCGGAACGTGACACTCCGATCCAAGAATACCGTGTCGGAACGTGACACTCCGATCCAAAAATACCGTGTCGGAACGTGACACTCCAATCCAAGAATACCGTGTCCGAACGTGACACTCCGATCCAAAAATACCGTGTCGGAACGTGACACTCCGATCCAAGAATAACGTGTTGGAACGTGATACTCCGATCCAATAATACCATTAATTTATCATTTAATATCACCACTTTTTCATTCGTTAATAATATTTCATCGAGCCTTCTTTATTCAAGGTATTTCTTCGATGGAGATGGTTGAAGATTATACATTCCACGGTCTCGGGATTTCAGATCAATCACAAAAACACACACAACCAAGACACACAATCAAGTACATAGAAAACTTCACAATATCATTCAATGGATATCAGTCACTTTTAAGAGTTTACTATCAAATAGCATAAAAAATAACCTACTTCACCGAAGAACCGAAATGAAACAAGCAACTTCTCCAATACTTTTCCTTTTAACCTTTCTAATCTATCAAGTATGGATTATTCATGTCACGACCCAAAACCGGGCCGCGACTGGCACCCACACTTACCCTCCTATGTGAGCGAACCAACCAATCTAAACCTTAACATTTCAATTTAATATCAACAGAAAGTAATGCGGAAGACTTAAACT
>NC_028643.1:57089083-57095764 GCF_001406875.1 Solanum pennellii
AAGTTCAGAGAGTCGATTTCAGTACCCAAATTTCAGAATTCTAAGTGTTCTGGGACGAGACACCTGCGACGGTCCGTCGCGCCCACGACGGTTCGTCCCGCAGGTCCGTCGCCAAGTTCTGAGAGTCGATTTCAGTACCCAAATTTCAGAATTCTAAGTGTTCTGGGATGAGACACCTGCGACGGTCCGTCGCGCCCACGACGGTTCGTCCTGCAGGTCCGTCGCCAAGTTCAGAGAGTCGATTTCAGTACCCAAATTTCAGAAGTCTAAGTGTTCTGGAACGAGACACCTGCGACGGTCCGTCGTGCCCACGACGGTTCGTCCTGCAGGTCCGTCGCCAAGTTCAGAGAGTCGATTTCAGTACCCAAATTTCAGAAGTCTAAGTCTTTTGGAACGAGACACCCTCGACGGCCCGTCGTGCCCATGACGGTCCGTCGTGGGTTCCGTCGACTCACACAGTTTTTCCAGAAATAAAATCTGCTGCTCAAAACGACTAAACAGGTCGTTACAATTCATAAGTAACAAGTATATAGAAACTCATAGTACTTCAATCACTTTTCTTAATTTTGATGTCAACTAATATGTCCACTCTCGTATTTCTGAAAATTCCAACCTAGGGTTAAGTCTTAATTTATCAAATTATCGTAACTTTAATGGAATTCAAATAATACAATATCTTAATATTTAATTACTTATTTCAATATATCAAAAAACAATTTATAATATGATAAGTAGAGAAAAATAATAAGAATCGAAAATCACAAATTCCGAAAATATTGGTCTTATACGAAAAAATCAACTTAATTCGTATCTAATAGTACATGTTAATTATAATATCAATTGATAATTAAATAAATGTATCCCTAAAGTAATACCCCAAAGCTTTCAATAACTTTTATCCACCAATCATATTAAAAAATCGTCATATCATCCTTATAACTCACTATCCAATTACACACAAATATATAACCCTCTCTAATTGTTACAGCAACAAAACCTCCCCAAATTTATTTGTTAATAAGGTTGCCACCTCCTACTAAATTAAGAACGACATGTAAGCATGTGCTCATGAGGAGTTGAGGCATAACATTTGTCTTATCTTGGTTAAACTCTTTAAACAATCATCAATAATATGATACAATATTATATTCCAAATTTTCTCATACCACTAGTTCCTACTGCTTTTAGACATTGCAACTGGAGTCCATACATAACACGACCCAAAACAAGCCGCGAGTGGCACCAACACTTATCCTACTAGGTGAGCGAACCAACAAATCTAAACCCCAACATTTACCAATATATCAATTATGAATAGTGAAAAATAATGCGAAAGATCCAAAAGTTATAAACGTAGTCAATTAAATAAACATCTAAAGTTTAATACTTATTATTCCCAAAATCTGGAATTCATCACATCAAGAACATCTATCCTCACATTTCTAAATCTACGAGTATTTAAAAAGCTAAAATAAGTAAAAGATGGTACGTGTCCGAACTTCAAAGACATCAAGACGTGAGGGAGAGAATCCAGTCCGAGCTAGGAGTAATAGCTCACCCTGAAATCTGATGTGCTGGAGACTGGCTAGAGTTGAGGGCGAGTCAAAGTCGATGGTGCACTTGCTGCACTCCACAAAACAACAAGAAGAAAAATACAAGTAGGGGTCAGTACAAGGAACACGTACTAGGTAGGTATCATCGGCCAACTCAAAATAGAAAACAATATATACTGAATAATAATATAAAATCAACCACAATACTTAACAGGTGACAAGCAACAAGTACAAGAACCATTGACAACAACACCAAGCACACCTATGAGGACTCAAGCCTCCACACCATACTCATTTGGGAAAAAGGTTCTTCGAATTTGAGTAAATTAACATAATTCAAGATTACATCTCTTTATTATTATCGTGTCGGAACGTGAAACTCCGATCCCATATACCGTGTCGGAACGTGACACTCTGATCCCCTAGTACTACCGTGTTGGAACGTGACACTCCGATCCAATATTACCGTGTCGGAACGTGACACTCCGATCCATTTATCTCATTAGTTTTATTTCGTCAAGCCTTCTTTATGTCAAGGCGTCATCTTAATAGAGAGGATTCAAGATTGGAGATTCCACAGTCTCACTAGTCTAACCCACCACAATTACACAATCAAAACATACAACCACACAATTAAGCACATAGATGACTTTACAATACCACCCAATACATATTGATCGCTATTTAGAGTTTATCTATCACATAGAAATAAACCATAACCTACCTCCACCGAAGAATCGTGATTAAGCAAGCTACTTCCCCAATGCCTTTGCTTTCCTCTTCGTTCTCTCTCTCCCGCTCGTTCACGCCCCTCTCCTCTTTTTCTTTTCTCTTCCAGATTATTTTTACCCTAATTATCATATAATCAATTATAAAAGATGATAAAAGTAACCCACTATTTATTTTAAAGTTATCTCCTTTAAACCCCAAGTAAATAAATTATTAAATTTACCCCACTAATTTCATAATTAAAATCATGAATAGTCCGAAACACCCCTTTAAAACTTTAAGCGGAAGTCTGGCCAAGCCGGGGTTACGCAGCTTGCGACGGTTCGTCGTATCTACGACAGTACGTGCTGCAGTTCCGTCGTGAAGTTCAGAGAGTTGATCCCTGTACCCAGATTTCAGAGTTGAAGTGTTTTGGAACGACGACCATCGACGGACCGTTGTGCCTATGACGGTTCGTCCTACCAGTCGTCGAGGGTAATGAGGAGAGCAGCAGGAGAAATTTCACAAGTATGGGACGACGGAGTCCATGACGATCCGTCGTGGCCAAGACGATTCGTCACATGGTCCGTCGACCCAGTAAATATTTATCAAAACAATTCTACAGCTCAGACCGACTAAATGGGTTGTTACAATACAATAATATAATTTAACCTAACTAGGGCTTTTACTACTAGACTCATAATGATAGTATTAATTGTAAACGGACGGACTAATTAACACACACATATCAATCAATGTGTATACAAATATTAAAACTTCTTGAATTTTTTACCTGAAGGAGTAGCCGCCTCCATGTCATTCCGTAACCATGCTTCTATTTTATTTTATTTCCTTCTCCCAATTATTTATTACCCTAATTAGTATGTACAACCAATTATGAAAGTAGTCCACTATTAATTTTAATGTTATCTTCTTTAACCATCAACTAAATTTAATATTAAAACTATCCCATTAATTTTGTATTTATAATTATAATTACAAATAGTCAAAAATACCCATTTAGAATCTATCGAAAATTATTTTATGAAATAAAATTCTCTATTGCTCAAATTGAACAAATGGGTCGTTACATCAAATATATAATGTGGTTTAGTTTGTGAATATAGTGCTGGAATTAAGTTAAAACTAAACTAATTAGACATAAAACTTTGTTAAGTTCTTCAAATACATTAAAATAAATTGGTTTAGTTGTGAATATAGTTTTGGAATTAAGTAAAACTAAATCAGTTAGATTTAAAAAGTTGTTATGTTCTTCAATGAAGTTAAAAATGTATAATGTGGTTTAGTTGGTGAATATAGTGTTGGAATTAAGTAAAAACTAAACTAATTAGACTTAAAAAGTTAAGAATTTCTTCAAATATGTTAAAATATATCATGTGGTTTAGTTGGTGAATATAGTGTTAGAATTAAGTTAAAACTAAATTAATTAGACTTAAAAAGTTTTTCGTTGTTTAAATAAGTTAAAATATATAATGTGATTTATTTGTTGAATATAGTGTTTGAATTAAGTTAAAACTAAATTAATTAGACTTAAAAAGTTGTTAAGTTGTTTTAAGTAAGTTAAAATATAGAATGTGGTTTATTTCGTGAAAATAATGTTGGAATTAAAATTAAACCAACAGACTTAAAAAATTGCTAAGTTCTTCAAATAAGTTAAAATATAGAATGTGGTTTAGTTGGTGAATATAATATTGGAATTATGTTAAGAATAAACTAACTAAAATTAAAAAGTTGTTAAATTTTTTAAATAAGTTAAAATATCTTAAGTGGTTTAATTGGTGAATATAGTGTTGAAATTAAGTTAAAACTAACTAATTAGACTTAAAAAGTTAAGTTCATCAGTTAAGTTAAGATATATAATGTGGTATAGTTGGTGAACATACTGTTGGAATTAAGTTAAACTAAACTAATTAGACTTTAAGAGTAGTTGCATTCTTCAAATAAGTTATAATATGTAATGTAGTTTAGTTGTTGAATATAGTGTTGGATTTAAGTTAAATCGAACTAATTATCATTAAAAAATTATTAAATTCTTCATTAAGTAAAAAATATATAATGTAGTTTAGTTGGTGAATATAGTTTTTGAATTAAGTAAAAACTATACTAATTAGACTTAAAAAGTTGCTAAATTCTTCAAATAAGTTCAAGTATATAATGTTGTTTAGTTTGTGAATATAGTGCTGGAATTAAGTTACAACTAAACTAGTTAGACCTAAAAATTTGTTAAGTTCTTCAAATACATTAGAATAAATAATTTGGTTTAGTTGTGAATATAGTTTTGGAATTAAGTAAAACTAAATAAGTTATATTTAAAAAGTTGTTTGTAACAACCTGTTTAGTAGGTTCGAGCAGTAACTTATTTGAAAATAACTGACTGGGTCGACGGATCAGGCGACGGACCATCATGGTCACGACGGACCGTCGAGGGTCATCGTTCCAAAACACTTCAACTCTGAAATCTGGGTACTGAGATCGACTCTCTGAAGTTCGCGACGAAACTGCAGGANGACGGGCCGTCACAAGCCTCTTTACTTAATTTGACTCTCTGAACCTTGTGACGGACCTGTAAGACGGACCGTCATAGACACGACGGGCCGTCACAGGTTTCGTAACCCCAACTGGGTCGGATTTCTGCTAAAGGTTTTAAAGGGGTGTTTTAAACTATTCATGACAAACCTTATGAAATTAGTGGGGTAAGTTTAATAATTTATTTACTTGGAGGGTTAAAGGACATAACCTTGGAATAAATAATGGGTTACTTTCATCATAATGAATTATATGATAATTAGGGTAAAAGAAAAAGAATCTGGAGAAGAAAAAGAAAAAGACAGAGAGGGTAGAACGAGCGAGAGAGAGAGAGAACGAAGAAGAAAGCAAAGGCGTTGGGGAGATAGATTGCTCGATCACGATTCTTCGGTGGAGGTAGGTTGTGGTTTATGTCTATGTGATAGATAAACTCTAAATAGCGATTGATATGTATTGGGTGGTATTGTAAAGTCTTCTATATACTTGATTGTGTGTTTGTATGTTGTGATCGTATAATTGTGGTGGTTAGAATGATGAGACTGTTAAATCTTTAATCTTAAATCCTCTCTATTAAGATGACGCTTGACATAAAGAAAGCTTGATGAACTGAAATAATGAGAATAATGGATCGGAGTGTCACGTTCCGACACGTAGCATTAGGGGATCGGAGTGTCACGTTCCGACATGATAAGAATAATGAGAAGTAATCTTGAATTAACTTAATATACTCGAAATCAAAGAATCTAGTTCCCAAATGAGTATGGTGTGGAGGCTTGAGTCCTCATAGATGTGCTTGGTGTTGTTGCCCATGGTTCTTGTACTTGTTGATTGTCACATGTTAAGTAATGTTGTTGATTTTATATTATTATTCAGTATATATTGCTTTATATTTCTAGTTGGCCGATGATACCTACTCAGTACTTGTTTCTTGTACTGACCCCTACTTTTATTTCCTTCGTGTTGTTTTGTGGAGTGCAGCAAGTGCACCGTTGACTTCGACTCGTCCTCAACTCTAGCCAGTCTTCAGCACGTCAGATTTCAGGGTGAGCTATTGTTCCTAGCTCGGGCTGGATTCTCTTCTTCACGTCTTGATGTCTTTGAAGTTCGGAAATGGACCATCTTTCTACTTATTTTAGTTCTTAAATACTCTTAGACTTAGTAATTTGAGGATAGATGTTCTTGATGTGATGACTTCCAGATTTTGGGGATGATAAGTGTTATACTTTAGAAGTTTATTTAATTGGTTATATTAATGAGTTTTGGGTCTTCCGCATTATATTTTGTTCATTATGGTTGAAATATTGATAAAACGTTGGGGTTTAGATTTGTTAGTTTGCTCACATAGGAGGATAAGTGTGGGTGCCACTCGCGGCTCGTTTGGGCCTTCCAGATTTGTGATTGCATGGCTTCTGTATTATTTGATCCTGGATCCACATTTTCATATGTATCTTCATCATTTGCTACTGGTCTTGATTTACATTGCGATTTGCTTGACATGCCTATTAGTGTCTCTACTCCTGTGGGTGAGTCTGTGATAGTTTAGAAGGTGTATAGGTCTTGCCTTGTGAATTTTGTAGGGAGCAATACCTATGTAGATTTGATTATCCTAGAAATGGTGGACTTTGATGTAATTCTGAGTATGACTTGGCTTTCCCCAAATTTTGCAATCTTAGATTGTAATAACAAAACTGTGACATTGGCCAAGCCTGGGACAAATCCGCTAGTGTGGGAGGGTGACTACATTTCCACCCCAGTTCGTATTTTCACTTTTCTTCGCGCTAGGAGGATGGTTAGTAAAGGTTGTTTAGCCTTCTTGGCACATCTCAGGGATGATACTTCCAAAGTACCTTCGATTGAGTCTGTTTCGATAGTC
>NC_028643.1:57095812-57104119 GCF_001406875.1 Solanum pennellii
GGAGCAATACCTATGTAGATTTGATTATCCTAGAAATGGTTGATTTTGATGTAATTCTGGGAATTACTTGGCTTTCCCCAAAATTTGCAATCTTAGATTGTAATGCAAAAACTGTGACATTGGCCAAGCCTGGGACAGATCCGCTAGTGTGGGAGGGTGACTACATTTCCACCCCAGTCCGTATTATCTCTTTTCTTCGCGCTAAGAGGATGGTTAGTAATGGTTGTTTAGCCTTCTTGGCACATCTCAGGGATGATACTTCCAAAGTACCTTCGATTGAGTCTGTTTCGATAGTCTGTGAGTTTCGGGATGTGTTTCCTGCAGACCTTCCTGGTATGCCACCGGATAGGGATATTGATTTTTGTATTGATCTGGAGCCGGGTACTCACCCCATTTCCATCCCCCCTTATAGAATGGCTCCAGCTGAGTTAAGGGAGCTAAAGGCCCAACTTTGGAGTTGTTAATTNTATTAGACCAAGTGCATCCCCTTGGGCGCTCCTGTTTTATTTGTGAAAAAGAAGGATGGAAGCATTCGGATGTGCATAGACTACAGGTAGCTGAATAAGGTAACTATTAGGAACAAGTATCCTATTCCTCGAATTGATGATTTGTTTGATCAGTTACAAGGTGCTTGTGTATTCTCTAAAATTGATCTGAGATCCGGTTATCATCAATTGAAAATACGGGCAGCAGATGTGCCAAAGACTGCTTTTCGAACCAGGTATGGGCATTACGAATTCTTAGTAATGTCTTTTGGGCTTACGAATGCCCCTGCTGCTTTCATGAGTCTGATGAACGGGATTTTAAGCCATATTCGGATCTCTTTGTTATTGTATTCATTGATGATATACTTATATACTCAACGAGCAGGAAACAACATGAGGAGCATTTGAGAATTGTATTGGAGTTGTTGAGGGAGAAAAGACTTTATGCCAAATTCTCCAAGTGTGAGTTTTGGCTAGATTCAGTGTCCTTCTTGGGGCACGTGGTTTCTAAGGATGGAGTGATGGTGGATCCTTCTAAGATTGAAGCAGTGAAGAGTTGGTTAAGACCTACTAATGTTGCATAGGTAATGAGCTTTGTTGGTTTAGCTAGCTACTACCGTCGATTTGTCAAAGGATTTTCCTCTATTGCTTCGCAGCTAACAAATTTGACTAAGCAGAATGTTCCCTTTGTATGGTCGGATGAATGTGAAGAAAGTTTTCAGAGACTCAAGACTTTGTTGACTACTGCACCAATTCTTACCTTGCCAGTGGAAGGTAAGAATTTCATTGTCTATTGTGATGCATCTTATTCTTGTTTGGGTGCAGTGCTAATGCAGGAGAGAAATGTAATTGCTTATGCTTCGAGGCAATTAAAAGTGCATGAACGTAACTATCCGAACCATGATTTCGAGTTGGCTGCAGTTGTGTTTGCGTTAAAGAAGTGGAGACATTATCTATATGGGGTCAAGTGTGAAGTCTATACAGATCATCGTAGTTTACAGTATGTCTTCACTCAGAAAGATTTGAATTTGAGGCAGAGAAGGTGGATGGAACTATTGAAGGACTATGATATTACTATATTGTATAACCCAGAAAAAGCTAATGTTGTGGCAGATGCTTTAAGTAGAAAGGCAGGGAGCATGGGTAGTTTATCCTATTTACAGATTTCTAGACGCCCATTGGCTAGAGAGGTTCATACTCTGGCTAATGACTTTATAAGGCTGGAGGTACTAGAGAAGGGAGGATTTTTGGCCTGTGTGGAGGCAAGATCCTCTTTTCTTGACAAGATTAAGGGAAAACAGTTTGCTGATGAGAAGCTGAGCCGAATTCGAGATATGGTATTACGAGGGGAGGCTAAAGAGGCAATAATTGATGAGGAAGGCGTTTTGAGGATTAAGGGGAGGGTATGTGTGCCCCGTGTTGATGATTTGATTCACACTATTCTTACAGAGGCTCATAGTTCAAGGTACTCTATACATCCTGGTGCAACCAAAATGTATCGCGACCTAAAGCAACATTTTTGGTGGAGTAGAATGAAGCGTGACATTGTTGATTTTGTTGCCCAATGCCCGAATTGTCAGCAAGTAAAGTATGAACACCAGAGGACTGGAGGGACACTTCAGAGAATGCCCATTCCTGACTGGAAGTGGGAAAGGATTGCAATGGATTTCGTGGTTTGTCTTCCAAAGACATTGGGTAAGTTTGATTCTATTTGGGTAATTGTTGACAGGTTAACTAAGTCTGCTCACTTCATCCCGGTCAAGATGACTTACAATGCAGAGAAGTTAGCCAAACTCTATATCTCAGAAATTGTTCGATTGCATGGAGTTCCACTCTCCATCATATCAGATAGAGGTACGCAGTTTACTTCTAAGTTTTGGAGAACATTACATGCGGAATTAGGTACTAGGCTGGATCTTAGTACTGCATTTCACCCTCAGACCGATGGTCAGTCTGAGCGAACGATTCAGGTGTTGGAGGATATGCTTCGTGCATGTGTGATAGAATTTGGTGGTCATTGGGATAAATTCTTACCCTTAGCAGAGTTTTCATACAACAATAGTTATCACTCAAGTATTGATATGCCTCCATTTGAGGCACTGTATGGGAGGAGATGTAGGTCTCCCATTGCTTGGTTTGATGCATTTGAGGTAAGACCTTGGGGTACCGATCTTTTGAGGGAATCGTTAGATAAGGTAAAATTCATTCAGGATAAGCTTCTAGCAGCTCATAGCAGGAAGAAAGAATATGCAGATCGAAAGGTTAGGGACTTGAATTTTATGTAGGGTGAACAAGTCTTGCTGAAGGTTTCACCCATGAAAGGAGTGATGCGGTTTGGTAAGCGAGGTAAGCTTAGTCTGAGGTATATTGGGCCATTTGAAGTTTTGAAGCGCTTGGGGGAGGTAGCTTATAAATTGGCATTGCCTCCAGGACTCTCAGGAGTGCACCCGGTATTTCATGTGTCTATGCTGAAAAAGTACCATGGGGATGGAAACTACAATATTCGTTGGGATTCAGTTCTTCTTGATGAGAATTTGTCCTATGAGGAGGAGCCAGTTGCTATTCTAGCTAGAGAAGTCCGCAAGTTGAGATCAAAGGAGATTGCATCTATCAAGGTTCAGTGGAAGAATCGGCCAGTCGAAGAGTCTACTTGGGAGAATGAGGCGAATATGCAAGAAAGATATCCCTAATTTTTTACAGATTCAGGTACTCTTTCTCGCCCTTGCTTTTCTTCCTGTGATCGTTCGGGGACGAACAATGGGTAAATTGGTATCTATTATAACAACATGTTTAGTAGGTTCGAGCAGTAAATTATTTGAAAATAACTGACTGGGTCGACGGATCAGGCGACGGACCGTCATGGTCACGACGGACCGTCGAGGGTCTTCGTTCCAAAACACTTCAACTCTGAAATCTGGGTACTGAGATCGACTCTCTGAACTTCGCGACGAAACTGCAGGACGGACCGTCGCAGACACGACGGGCCGTCACAAGCCTCTTTACTGAATTTGACTCTCTGAACCTTGTGACGGACCTGCAGGACGGACCGTCATAGACACGACGGGCCGTCAGAGGTTGCGTAACCCCAACTAGGCCGGATTTCTTCTAAAGGTTTTAAAGGGGTGTTTTGGACTATTCATGACAAACCTTATGAAATTAGTGGGGTAAGTTTAATAATTTATTTACTTGGAGGGTTAAAGGAGATAACCTTGGAATAAATAATGGGTTACTTTCATCATAATGAATTATATGATAATTAGGGTAAAAGAAAAAGAATCTAGAGAAGAAAAAGAAAAAGACAGAGAGGGGAGAACGAGCGACAGAGAGAGAGAACGAAGAAGAAAGCAAAGGCGTTGGGGAGATAGCTTGCTCGATCACGATTCTTCGGTGAAGGTAGGTTATGGTTTATGTCTATGTGATAGATAAACTCTAAATAGCGATTGATATGTATTGGGTGGTATTGTAAAGTCTTCTATATACTTGATTGTGTGTTTGTATGTTGTTATCGTATAATTGTGGTGGTTAGAATGATGAGACTGTTGAATCTTTAATCTTAAATCCTCTCTATTAAGATGACGCTTGACATAAAGAAAGCTTGATGAACTTAAATAATGAGAATAATGGATCAGAGTGTCACGTTCCGACACGTAGCATTAGGGGATCAGAGTGTCACGTTCCGACATGATAAGAATAATGAGAAGTAATCTTGAATTAACTTAACATACTCGAACTCAAAGAATCTAGTTCCCAAATGAGTATGGTGTGGAGGCTTGAGTCCTCATAGATGTGCTTGGTGTTGTTGCCCATGGTTCTTGTACTTGTTGATTGTCACCTGTTAAGTAATGTGGTTGATTTTATATTATTATTCAGTATATATTGCTTTCTATTTTGAGTTGGCCGATGATACCTACTCAGTACTTGTTTCTTGTACTGAACCCTACTTTTATTTCCTTCGTGTTGTTTTGTGGAGTGCAGCAAGTGCACCGTTGACTTCTCCTCGTCCTCAACTCTAGCCAGTCTTCAGCACGTCAGATTTCAGGATGAGCTATTGTTCCTAGCTCGGGTTGGATTCTCTTCTTCACGTCTTCATGTATTTGAAGTTCGGACATGGACCATCTTTCTACTTATTTTAGTTTTTAAATACTCTTAGACTTAGTAATTTGAGGATTGTTGTTCTTGATGTGATGACTTCCAGATTTTGGGGATGACAAGTGTTATGCTTTAGAAATTTATTTAATTGGTTATATTAATGAGTTTTGGGTCTTCCGCATTATATTTTGTTCATTATGGTTGAAAAATTGATAAAACGTTGGGGTTTAGATTTGTTGGTTCGCTCACATAGGAGGATAAGTGTGGGTGCCACTCGCGGCTCGTTTGGGTCGTGACATTGTTATGTTCTTCAAAGAAGTTAAAAATACATAATGTGGTTTAGTTGGTGAATATAGTGTTTGATTTAAGTAAAAACTAAACTAATTAGACGTAAAAAGTTATGAATTTCTTCAAATATGTTAAAATATATCATGTGGTTTAGTTGGTGAATATAGTTTTAGAATTAAGTTAAAACTAAACTAATTTTACTTAAAAAGTAATTAATTTCTCAAATAAGTTAAAATCTTGAATGTGTTTTATTTTATGAATGTAATGTTGGAACTAAGTTAAAACTAAACTAATCAGACTTGTGAAGTTCTTCAAATAAGTTAAAATAATGTGGTTTAGTTGGTGAATATAGTGTTGGAATTAAATTAAAACAAAGCTAATCAGAATTAAAAAGTCGTTAAGTTCTTCAAATTAGTTAAAATATATAATGTGGTTTAGTTGGTGAATGTAATGTTGAAATTAAGTTAAAACTAAACTAATTAGACTTAAAAGGTTGTTAAATTCATCAAATAAGTTTAAATATATAATGTGTTTAGTTGGTGTGTATAGTAATGTAATTAAATTAAAACTTAAATAATTAGACATAAAAAGTTGTTAAGCTCTTCAAATATATTAAATTATATAATGTGGCTTAGTTGGTGAATATACTGTTGGAATGAAGTTAAATCTATAATAATTAAATTTAAAAGGTTATTAAGTTGTTTTAATAAGTTCAAAAATATAATGTGGTTTATTTGGTGAATATAGTGTTGGAATTAATTTAAAATTAAACTAACTAGACTTCAAAAGTTATTAAGTTCTTCAAATAAGTTAAAATATATAATGTGGATTTGTTGGTGAATATAGTATTGGAATTAAGATAAAACTAAACTAATCAGACATAAAAAGTTCTTAAGTTCTTCAATTAAATTTAAATATATAATGTGATTTAGTTGATGAATATAGTGTTGGATTTAGCTTAAAACTAAACTAATTAGACCTAAAAGGTTGTTAAATTCTTCAAATAAGTTAAAATATATAATATGGTTTAGTTGGTTAATATAGTGTTGGAATTAGGTTAAATAAAACTAATTAGGTTTAAAAATTTGTTAAGTTCTTCAAGTATATTGAAATATATAATCTGGTTTAATTGGTGTTTGGTTGGTGAATATAATGTTGGACTTAGTAATGTCATGACCCAAAACGGGCCGCGAGTGGCAGCCACATATCCTACAATGTGAGCGAACCAACCAATCTAACCCCAACATTTCAACCAAAATAAACAAAATATAATGCGGAAGACTTAAAACTCATTAACGAAATCAATTAATAACTTCTAAAATTTAATACTCATCATCCCCAAAATCTGGAAGTCATCACCACAAGAACATCTATCCTCAATTTACTAAATCTAAGAATATCTAGGAAACTAAAATAAATAAAACAGCTAGTCCATGCCGGAACTTCAAGGCATCAAGACATGAAGAAGAAGATCCAGTCCAAGCTAGAAGCATTAGCTCACCCTGAGATCTGGCGTGATGAAGACTGGCTAGAGTTGCGGTTGAGTTGAAGACGATGGCACGTTTGCTGCACTCCACAATTAACAAAGAAAAACAAATACAAGTAGGGGTCAGTACAAGGCACAAGTACTGAGTAGGTATCATCGGCCAACTCAAAATAGAAAACAATATATTTCAGATAATAACATAAAATCAACTAATATTCTTAACAGGTGACAACAACATTTACCATAACCCTTGGTCACAACACAATGCACATCTATGAGGACTCGAGCCTCCACACCATACTCATTTGGGAAACAGGTTCTTTAGATTGAGTATATTAACATATTTCAAGATTCATTCTCTTTACTACCCTGGTGTCGGAACGTGAGACTCCGATCCATCTACTATCCTGGTGTCGGAACGTGAGACTCCGATCCATCTACTATCCTGGTGTCGGAACGTGACACCCGATCCATTACTATCCTGGCGCCGGAACGTGACACTCCGATCCATCTACTATCCTGGTGTCGGAACGTGACACCCGATCCAATACTATCCTGGTGTCGAAACGTGACACCCGATCCATTACTATCCTGGTGTCGGAACGTGACACTCCGATCCCCTAATACTACGTGTCGGTTCGTGACACCCGATCCCTTAACCTCATTCTTTTAGTTCATCAAGTCTTCTTTTATGCTAAGACATCATCATTAACAAAGAGGTTTTAAGGTTTAAGATTTAACAGCCTCATCATGCTAATTCATTACAATTATATAATCAAAATCATGCATGCACACAATTAAGCATATAAGAGACTTTACATTACTACCCAATACATATCATTCGCTATTAAGAGTTTACTATGAATAGCATAAACCATAACCTACATCCACCGAAGAATTCGTGATCTCGTAAGCTACTCCTCAAAATCTTCGCTTTCTTCTTCGTTTCTCTTCTCTCGCTCGTTTCTCCCTCTCTCTCTGTTCTTTCTATTTTTCTTATTCAAAACCCTCTTTCTTTTACCCTAATTAGTATATAATTAAGTATAAAAGATGATAAAATACCCCACTATTTGTTTCAAGGTTATCTCCTTTAACCCCCAAGTAATTGAATTATTAACATTAAACCACTAACTTTATAATTATAAGCAGGAATAGTCCAAAACGCCCCTTTAAAACTTTAGCAGAAATCCGATCCAGTCAGGGTTACGCAGTCTGTGACGGTCCGTCGTGCCTGAGATGGTCCGTCCTGCTGCCTTCGTCACAAAGTTCAGAGACTAAATTTCACCAAACGGTCTGTGACGGTCCGTCGTGCCCACGACGTTCCGTCCTGCCATGCCGTCGCGAAGTTTAGAGAGTTGTTCTCAGTACCCAATTTTTCATAATCTAAGTGTTTTGGAACGAGACCCCCTCGACGGTCCGTCGTGCCCATGACGGTCCGTCGTGGGATCCGTTGACCCAGACAGTTATTACCAGAATAAACTCTACTGCTCAAAACGACTAAACAGGTCGTTACAATAGATACCAATTTGCCCATCGTTCGTCCTCAAACGATCACAAGAAGAAAAACAAGGGCGAAAAGGAGTACCTGAATATGTAAACAGGTGTGGGTATCTTTCTCGGATATCCGCCTCCTTCTCCCAAGTGGACTCTTCAACTGGTCGATTCTTCCATTGAACTTTGATGGATGCAATCTCCCTTGAGCTCAACTTGCGAATTTGTCTATCTAAAATAGCAACAGGCTCCTCCTCATAAGACAAATTCTCATCAAGCCGAACTGAATCCCAACGAATAATGTAGTTTCCATCCCCATGGTATCTTTTCTACATAGACACATGAAATACCGGATGCACTCCTGACAGTCCTGGGGGCAAAGCTAATTCATAAGCTACCTCCCCTACTCGCATAAGTACTTGAAATGGTCCAATATACCTTGGGCTTAGCTTACCTCTTTTACCAAAC
>NC_028643.1:57105652-57115913 GCF_001406875.1 Solanum pennellii
AGACCAACCACGAAGTCCATTGCAATTCTCTCCCACTTCCATTCAGGAATGGGCATTCTCTGATATGTTCCTCAAGGCCTCTGGTGTTCATACTTTACTTGCTGACAATTCGGGCATTTGGCAGCAAAATCAACAATGTCGCGCCTTATTCTACTCCACCAAAAATGCTGCTTTAGGTCACGATACATGTTGGTTGCACCAGGATGTATAGAATATCCTGAATTATGAGCTTCTGTAAGAATGGTGTGAATCACATCATCGACGCGGGGTACACATACCCTTCCCTTAATTCTCAAAACACCTTTCTCATCGAGTTTTGCTTCTTTAGCCTCTCCTCGCAACACCTTATCTCGGATCCGGGTCAGTTTCTCATCAGTAAACTGTTTTCCTTTAATCTTGTCAAGAAAGGAAGATCTTGCCTCCACACAGGCCAAAAGTCCTACCTTCTCATTATTTCCAACCTCATGAAGTCATTAGCCAGAGTCTAAACCTCCCTAGCCAATGGGCGTCTAGAAACTTGCAAGTGAGCTAGACTTCCCATGCTTCCTGCCTTTCTACTTAAAGCATCTGCCACAACATTAGCTTTTCCCGGATGATACAGGATAGTGATATCGTAGTCCTTCAGTAGTTCCATCCATCTCCTCTGTCTCAAATTCAAATCTTTCTGAGTAAAGACATACTGTAGGCTACGATGATCCGTATAGACTTCACACTTAACCCCATATAGATAGTGCCTCCATTGCTTTAATGCAAACACTACCGCAGCCAACTCCAAATCATGGGTCGGATAATTACGTTCGTGCACCTTTAATTGCCTCGAAGCATAAGCAATTACATTCTTCTCTTGCATTAGCACTGCACCCAAACCCGAATAGGATGCATCACAATAGACAATGAAATTCTTACCTTCCACTGGCAGGGTAAGGATTGGTGCAGTAGTCAACAAGGTCTTGAGCTTCTGAAAGCTTTCTTCGCACTCGTCCGACCATACAAATGGAACACTTTGCTTAGTCAAATTTGTCAATCGGGAAGCAACAGAGGAAAATCCCTTGACAAATCGACGGTAGTAGCTAGCTAAACCAACAAAGCTCCTTACCTCTGTAACATTAGTGGGTCTTACCCAATTCTTCACCGCTTCGATCTTGGAAGGATCCACCATCACTCCATCCTTAGAAACTACGTGCCCCAAGAAGGACACTGAATCTAGCCAAAACTCACACTTGGAGAATTTGGCATAAAGCCTTTTCTCCCTCAACACTTCCAACACAATTCTCAAGTGCTCCTCATGTTCTTTCCTGCTCTTTGAGTATACCAGTATATCATCAATAAACACAATGACAAAGAGATCCAGATATGGCTTAAAAATCCCGTTCATCAGACTCATGAAAGCAGCGGGGGCATTCGTAAGCCCAAAAGACATTACTAAGAATTCATAATGCCCATACCTGGTTCGAAAAGCAGTCTTTGGCACATCTGCTGCCCGTATTTTCAATTGATGATAACCAGATCTCAAGTCGATTTTTGAGAAGGTACAAGCACCTTGTAACTGATCGAACAAATCATCAATGCGAGGAAGAGGATACTTGTTCTTAACAGTTACTTTATTTAGTTGCCTGTAGTCTATGCACATCCGAAAACTCCCATCTTTCTTCTTCACAAATAAAACAGGAGCACCCCAAGGGGATGCACTTGGTCTAATAAAGCCTTTTCCTAACAATTCTTGAAGTTGGGCCTTTAACTCCCTTAACTCTGCTGGAGCCATTCTATAAGGGGGTATGGAAATGGGACGAGTACCCGGCTCCAGATCAATGCAAAAGTCAATATCTCTATCCGGTGGCATACCAGGAAGGTCTGCAGGAAACACATCCAGAAACTCACGGACTATCGGAACCGACTCAATTGAAGGTACTTGGGTAGTATCATCCCTGAGGTGTGCCAAGAAAGCTAAACACCCTTTACTAACCATTCTCTTAGCACGAAGAAAGGAGATGATACGAACTGGAGTGGAAGTGTAGTCACCCTCCCACACTAACGGATCTGTCCCAGGCTTGGCCAACGTTACAGTTTTAGCATTACAATCTAAGATTGCAAAATTTGGAGAAAGCCAAGTCATACCCAGAATTACATCGAAATCAACCATTTCTAAGATAACCAAGTCTACATGAGTATTGCTCCCCACAAAAGTCACCAGACAAGACCTATATACCTTTTCAACTATCACAGACTCACCCACCGGAGTAGAAACACGAATAGGCATGTCAAGCAATTCACAATGTAAATTAAGACCAGTAGCAAATGAGGAAGATACATATGAAAATGTGGAGCCAGGATCAAATAATACAGAAGCCATGCAATCACAAACCAAAAGATTACCTGTGATAACAGCATCTGATGTCTCCGCTTCAGACCGCCCAGGGAAAGCGTAACAATGGGCCCTATCACCTGTCTGCCCGTTGCCCCTACCATGTGGTGTTGTAGTAGCTCCAGTTTGTCCGTCACCCCGGCCGTTTTGGTGACCACCATTACCTCGGCCACCACGTCCTCCAGAATAACGGCCTCTACCATGACCACCTCTACCTCTAGCTATCGGGGGTCTATAACTCTGTTTTGGACAATTCCTCCTAATATGTCCAGTCTCCCCACATCCATAACATTCTCTGGAGTCTAGCATAGGTCTCTGTGAGAATGACGAGGTCTGGGAATAACCTCCAACCTCAGAGAAATGTTGACCGGTCTGAGGTGGACCCCCAACTACAGTCTGTAGTGAAGACTGAATTGGTCGGACTGAGTAACCTCCTGAACCCTGTCCTCTAGAGTAAGAACCATTAAACTCACCTCCCTTTCGAAACCTTTTAGATGTCGATGCCATGGTGAAGTCATCTGGCTTCACTCCCTCCACCTCTATCACGAAGTCTACCACTTCCTGAAAGGATTTCGCTGTAGCCGCTACCTGTAAGGCTGAAATCCGCAAATCTGACCTCAACCCTTTCACAAAACGGCGAATCCGCTCTTGTGAACTGAAGCAAAGCTGGGTGGCATACCTAGATAATGCACGAAACTTAGCCTCATACGCAGTGACCGTCATTCTGCCTTGCTCTAGGCTCAAGAACTCATCTCTCCTCCTATCCCTCAAAGTCCGGGGGATATACTTCTCCATAAACAAGCTAGAGAATGACGCCCAAGTCATAGGTGGTGCCTCTGCCGGTTGACACTCAACATGTGACCGCCACCACATTTTGGCGTTCCCTTGAAACTGATAAGTCACAAACTCCACACCAAACCGTTCTACTATACCCATCTTATGTAGTAACTCATGACAATCAACCAGAAAATCGTAGGCATCCTCAGATTCAGCACCCTTGAAGACTGGAGGTTTCAATTTCAAGAACTTACTGAAAAGTTCATGCCGATCACTTGTCATTATAGGCCCTGTAGTCAAACGAGGAAACGTGCCTATTTCGAATGAGGCATCCATGCGGGGAGCCACAGCAGCTGCCTGTTGTACTTCCGGAACCTGAGGTGCTTGTGCAGAAAACACTGGAGGTGTCTGGCCTTGATCAGATAACCCGCTAAGATAAGCAAGAACCTGATTAATCATCTCTGGGGTAGGTTGGGGTGGTAATTCCTCATTCTGCACTTGCTCATTTTCCCCTTCCTCACCCTCTCTTACTACTTCCTCAGTCGGGGGAGGAGTCACCGCCCTAGTAATAGATGGGCCAGGTGCTTGTCCTCTTCCTCTAGAGGACGTCCTCCCGCGACCTCTACCACGGCCTCTTGCCACTACTCCTCTTCGAGCTACAGCCCCAGTGGCTGGCTCAGACGCATCCTGTCTTGCCAGTGTTGGTGTTGGCGTAGCTGTTGCTCTAGTTCTAACCATCTGCGAAACAAAGTGAAGATGGTCAGATACCAATTTGTATCACCTAGATACCAATTGGATCCAAGTAATAGCACGAAAGAAAGAAAGAATGGAATTTTCCTAATGTCCCAAGTAAAGGCGTCCCCCTACCGTTCCTTAAGACTCTACTATACTCGTTCTTGTGTGATGAGACCAACGAACCTAATGCTCTGATACCAAGTTTGTCACGACCCAAAACGGGCCGCGAGTGGCACGCACACTTATCCTACTATGTGAGCGAACCAACCAATCTAACCCCAACATTTCAACCAAGATAAACAAAATATAATGCGGAAGACTTAAAACTCATTAATGAAAATCGATTAAATAACTTCTAAAAACTCAATACTTATTGTTCCCAAAAACTGGAAGTCATCACCACAAGAACATCTATCCTCAAATTACTAAATCTAAGAATATCTAGGAAGCTAAAATAAATAAACAGCTAGTCCATGCCGGAACTTCAAGGCATCAAGACATGAAGAAGAAGATCCAGTCCAAGCTAGAAGCATTAGCTCACCCTGAGATCTGACGTGATGAAGACTGGCTAGAGTTGCGGTTGAGTTGAAGACGATGGCACGTTTGCTGCACTCTACAATTAACAAGAAAAACAAATACAAGTAGGGGTCAGTACAAGGCACAAGTACTGAGTAGGTATCATCGGCAAACTCAAAATAGAAAACAATATATTTCAGATAATAACATAAAATTAACTAATATTCTTAACAGGTGACAACAACATATACCATAACCCTTGGTCACAACACCAAGCACATCTATGAGGACTCAAGCCTCCACACCATACTCATTTGGGAAACAGGTTCTTTAGATTGAGTATATTAACATATTTCAAGATTCATTCTCTTTACTACCCTGGTGTCGGAACGTGACACTCCGATTCATCTACTATCCTGGTGTCGGAACGTGACACTCCGATCCATCTACTATCCTGGTGTCGGAACGTGACACCCGATCCATTACTATCCTGGTGCCGGAACGTGACTCTCCGATCCATCTACTATCCTGGTGTCGGAACGTGACACCCGATCCATTACTATCCTGGTGCCGGAACGTGACTCTCCGATCCATCTACTATCCTGGTGTCGGAACGTGACACCCGATCCATTACTATCCTGGTGCCGGAACGTGACTCTCCGATCCATCTACTATCCTGGTGTCGGAACGTGACACCCGATCCATTACTATCCTGGTGCCGGAACGTGACTCTCCGATCCATCTACTATCCTGGTGTCGGAACGTGACACCCGATCCATTACTATCCTGGTGCCGGAACGTGACTCTCCGATCCATCTACTATCCTGGTGTCGGAACGTGACACCCGATCCATTACTATCCTGGTGCCGGAACGTGACTCTCCGATCCATCTACTATCCTGGTGTCGGAACGTGACACCCGATCCATTACTATCCTGGTGCCGGAACGTGACTCTCCGATCCATCTACTATCCTGGTGTCGGAACGTGACACCCGATCCATTACTATCCTGGTGCCGGAACGTGACTCTCCGATCCATCTACTATCCTGGTGTCGGAACGTGACACCCGATCCATTACTATCCTGGTGCCGGAACGTGACTCTCCGATCCATCTACTATCCTGGTGTCGGAACGTGACACCCGATCCATTACTATCCTGGTGCCGGAACGTGACTCTCCGATCCATCTACTATCCTGGTGTCGGAACGTGACACCCGATCCATTACTATCCTGGTGCCGGAACGTGACTCTCCGATCCATCTACTATCCTGGTGTCGGAACGTGACACCCGATCCATTACTATCCTGGTGCCGGAACGTGACTCTCCGATCCATCTACTATCCTGGTGTCGGAACGTGACACCCGATCCATTACTATCCTGGTGCCGGAACGTGACTCTCCGATCCATCTACTATCCTGGTGTCGGAACGTGACACCCGATCCATTACTATCCTGGTGCCGGAACGTGACTCTCCGATCCATCTACTATCCTGGTGTCGGAACGTGACACCCGATCCATTACTATCCTGGTGCCGGAACGTGACTCTCCGATCCATCTACTATCCTGGTGTCGGAACGTGACACCCGATCCATTACTATCCTGGTGCCGGAACGTGACTCTCCGATCCATCTACTATCCTGGTGTCGGAACGTGACACCCGATCCATTACTATCCTGGTGCCGGAACGTGACTCTCCGATCCATCTACTATCCTGGTGTCGGAACGTGACACCCGATCCATTACTATCCTGGTGCCGGAACGTGACTCTCCGATCCATCTACTATCCTGGTGTCGGAACGTGACACCCGATCCATTACTATCCTGGTGCCGGAACGTGACTCTCCGATCCATCTACTATCCTGGTGTCGGAACGTGACACCCGATCCATTACTATCCTGGTGCCGGAACGTGACTCTCCGATCCATCTACTATCCTGGTGTCGGAACGTGACACCCGATCCATTACTATCCTGGTGCCGGAACGTGACTCTCCGATCCATCTACTATCCTGGTGTCGGAACGTGACACCCGATCCATTACTATCCTGGTGCCGGAACGTGACTCTCCGATCCATCTACTATCCTGGTGTCGGAACGTGACACCCGATCCATTACTATCCTGGTGCCGGAACGTGACTCTCCGATCCATCTACTATCCTGGTGTCGGAACGTGACACCCGATCCATTACTATCCTGGTGCCGGAACGTGACTCTCCGATCCATCTACTATCCTGGTGTCGGAACGTGACACCCGATCCATTACTATCCTGGTGCCGGAACGTGACTCTCCGATCCATCTACTATCCTGGTGTCGGAACGTGACACCCGATCCATTACTATCCTGGTGCCGGAACGTGACTCTCCGATCCATCTACTATCCTGGTGTCGGAACGTGACACCCGATCCATTACTATCCTGGTGCCGGAACGTGACTCTCCGATCCATCTACTATCCTGGTGTCGGAACGTGACACCCGATCCATTACTATCCTGGTGTTGGAACGTGACACTCCGATCCCCTAATACTACGTGTCAGTTCGTGACACTCGATCCCTTAACAAAGAGGTCTTATTCAAAACCCTCTTTCTTTTACCCTAATTAGCATATGATTAAGTATAAAAGATGATAAAATACCCCACTATTTGTTTCAAGGTTATCTCCTTTAACCCCCAAGTTATTGAATTATTAACATTAAACCACTAACTTTATAATTATAATCAAGAATAGTCCAAAACGCCCCTTTAAAACTTTAGCAGAAATCCGACCCAGTCAGGGTTACGCAGTCTGTGATGGTCCGTCGTGCCTGAGACGGTCCGTCCTGCTGCCTTCGTCACAAAGTTCAGAGACTAAATTTCACTAAAGTGTCTGTGACGGTCCGTCGTGCCCACGACATTCCGTCCTGCCATGCCGTCGCGAAATTCAGAGAGTTGTTCTCAGTACCCAAATTTTCATAATCTAAGTGTTTTCGAACGAGACCCCCTCGACGGTCCGTCGTGCCCATGACGGTCCGTCGTGGGATCCGTCGACCCAGACAGTTATTACCAGAATAAACTCTACTGCTCAAAACTACTAAACAGGTCGTTACAAGTAAAAACTAAATTAGTTAGATTTAAAAAGTTGCTAAGTTCTTCAAATAAGTTAAAATATATAATATGGTTCAGTTGGTGAATATAGTGTTAAAATTAAGTAAAAACTAACTAATTAGACTTAAAAAGTTATTAAATTCCTTATATATGTTAAAATATATAATGTGGTTTAGTTGGTTAATATAGTGTTGGATTTAAATTAAAGCTAAACTAATTAGATTTAAAAAGTTCTTAAGTTCATCAAATATATTAAAATATATAATGATGATTAGTTTGAGAACATAGTGTTGGAATTAAGTAAAACCTAAATTAGTTACACTTAAAAAGTTGTTAAGTTCTTCAAATAAGTTAAAATATATTATGTGGTTTAGTTAGTGCATAAAGTGTTGAAATTAAGTGTAACAACCATTTTCGGTCGTTTTGAGCACTAATACTTTTTTATGTCAGAAAATACTTTTTGATAAATTCTATTTGGTGTTTTGGACTATTCATAATTATAATTATGAAATTAGTGGTGTAATTTTAATAATTTATTTAGTTTGTGGTTAAAGAAAAGATAACTTTATAATTAGTAGTGGGTCACTTTTATCACTTTTATAATTAGATAAGTATAATAATTAGGGTAATAAATATTCTCTAAAAAAAACAAAAAAAAAGAAGAAAACAAAGGTCATCGTAGAAACTTGTTGCGGCGTCAATTTCTTCAACCAGGTAATAGTTCTTAAAGCGTTATAATTTATTTAGTTTGTGGTTAAAGAAAAGATAACTTTATAATTAATAGTGGGTCACTTTTATCACTTTTATAATTAGATAAGTATAATAATTAGGGTAATAAATATTCTCTAAAAAACAACAAAAAAAAAGAAGAAAACAAAGGTCATCGTAGAAACTTGTTGCGGTGTCAAATTCTACAACCAGGTAATAGTTCTTAAAGCTTTAATCTTGGACTTGTATTAGCCAGATATATTTTCAAACAGTTTTGTGGTATTACGTGGAGTAAATTTGGTATTATTTAATTGTATAAGTCAGAATGATTTCATTAAGAAGACATAGAATAATGACTAATAATTGTCATGATGGTAGGAAATAATGAGGTGATGATTTGAGGAATAAAATTAATATTATTATGGGATGGAAGGTTGTTCGTTTACCAACTTTAAGTTAAAGTATGTAACTTCACAATTTTGGGGTTCTTTCTTTTATTTGTTGTAGTTACTTTAAGGAAACAAGATTTAATACTGTTTATTTTATATAAATAAATATATTGAATTAGGTATGTTGAAGTTTTAGTCCTAAGCTATACAATGACATGTTATTATGTGTTTATTCGAAAAGCAATGGGGTTTGAATTATTTAAATATCACTAAAGATATGCTAATTAGAGGAATTAAGACTTATCTTTAAGTTTAAATTTTAGAAAATTGATTATAGAATTAGGTGAATTTTTGGGTCTAAGCTAAACATAGAATAATACGAGTGATTATAGGATTTTTTTAACTTTTAAATTATGTATATATAATTGATAGATTGGAAAGTGTCACGACCCCAAACGGGCCGCGACTGGCACCCACACTTATGCTACTATGTGAGCGAACCAACCAATCCAATTCCCAACATTTCAACCATAAATAACAAAATATAATGCGGAAGACTTAAAAACTAATTAATGAAAATCGATTAAATAACTTATAAAAAACTCAATACTATTTATTATTCCAAAAAACCTGGAAGTCATCACCACAAGAACATCAATCCTCAAATTACTAATCTAAGAGTATCTAAGAAACTAAAATATGTAAAAAGCTAGTCCATGCCGGAATCTCAAGGCATCATCAACCCCATTACTTTAGTTCATCAAGCCTTCTTTTATACCAAGGCATCATTCAATCTCATTACTTTAGTTCATCAAGCCTTCTTTTATACCAAGGCATCATCATTAACAAGGGATTTTCATAATTTGGGATTCAATAGCTTCATCATGCTTATTTCATCACAATTATATAATCACATTCATGCAAGCATACAATTAAGCATATAGAAGAATTTACAATACAACCCAACACATATCATTCGCTATTAAGAGTTTTCTACGAATAATATAAAAACCATAACCTACCTCCACAGAAGATTTCGTGATCAAGCAAGCAAATCCTCAAAATCCTTGCTATCCTCTTCGTTTCTCCTCTCTCTCTCGATCGTTATTCTCCCTCTCTCTGTTCTTTATGTTTTTCTTATTCAAACCCTCTTTCTTTTACCCCAATTAGCATATAATTAAGTATAAAAGATGTATAAAATAACCCACTTTTTATTTTAAGGTTGTCTCCTTTAACCGCCAAGTAATTGAATTATTAATATTAACCCACTAAATTTATAATTATAGCAGGAATAGTCCAAAACGCCCCTTAAAATATTTAACAGAAATCCGACCCAGTCAGGGTCACGCAGCCTGTGACGGTCCGTCCTGCACGTCCGTCACAAAGTTCAGAGAGTTAATTTCTGTAGAAGATGTGTGACGGTCCGTCGTGCCCACGACGGTCCGTCCTGCCATTCCGTTACGAAGTTCAGAGAGTCGTTTTCAGTACACAAATTTCGGAATTCTAAGTGTTTTGGAACGAGACCCCCACGATGGTCCGTCGTGCCCATGACGGTTCGTCGTGGGATCCGTCGACTCAGCCAGTTTTTCCAGAAATAAAATCTGCTGCTCAAAACGACTAAACAGGTAGTTACAGAAAGGTTCGAAAGCATTGAGGAAAGGAAAAGCATTGGAGAAGTAGTTGCTTGACTTCA
>NC_028643.1:57119268-57120098 GCF_001406875.1 Solanum pennellii
CAGACTCACCCACCGGAGTAGAAACACGAATAGGCATGTCAAGCAATTCACAATGTAAATTAAGACCGGTAGCAAATGAGGAAGATACATATGAAAATGTAGAGCCAGGATCAAATAATACAGAAGCCATGCAATCACAAACCAAAAGATTACCTGTGATAACAACATCTGATGCTTCCGCTTCAGACCGCCCAAGNTAACAACATCAGATGTCTCCGCTTCAGACCGCCCAGGGAAAGCGTAACAATGGGCCCTATCACATGTCTCCCCGTTGCCCCTACCATGTGGTGTTGTAGTAGCTCCAGTTTGTCCGTCACCCCGGCCGTTTTGGTGACCACCATTACCTCGGCCACCACGTCCTCCAGAATAACGGCCTCTACCATGACCACCTCTACCTATAGCTATTGGGGGTCTATAACTCTGTTTTGGACAATTCCTCCTAATATGTCCAGTCTCCCCCCATCCATTACATTCTCTGGAGTCTAGCATAGGTCTTTGTGAGAATGACGAGGTCTGGGAATGACCTCCAACCTCAGAGAAATGTTGACCGGTCTGAGGTGGACCCCCAACTACAGTTTGTAGTGAAGACTTAATTGGTCGGACTGAGTAACCTCCTGAACCCTGTACCCTAGAGTAAGAACCATTAAACTCACCTCCCTTTCGAAACCTATTAGAGGTCGATGCCATGGTGAAGTCATCTGGTTTCACTCCCTCCACTTCTATCACGAAGTCTACCACTTCCTGGAAGGGTTTCGCTGTAGCCGTTACCAGTAAGGCTGAAATCCGCAAATCTGACCTCAACCCTTTCACAAACGGCGAATCCGCTCTAT
>NC_028643.1:57123857-57126766 GCF_001406875.1 Solanum pennellii
GAGTGTCACGTTCCGACACGGTATTATGGGATCGGAGTGTCACGTTCCGACACGGTATTATGGGATCGGAGTGTCACGTTCCGACACAATAACATTAAAGGCAAGGAATCTTGAAGTAACTTAATATACTTAATCTCAAAGAACCTATTTTCCAAATGAGTATGGTGTGGAGGCATGAGTCCTCATACGTGTGCTTGATGTTGTGATTGATGGTGTACCTATTATGGTATTGTTGTTGTCAATGGTTCATGTGTTTGTTGCTTGCCATCTGTTAAGTATTGTAGTTGATTTTATATTATTATTCAATATATATTGATTTCTACTTTGAGTTGACCGATGATACCTACTCAGTACGTGTTCTTTGTACTGACCCCTACTTGTATTTTCTTCAATGTTCTTTTGTGGAGTGCAGCAAGTGTACCATCGACTTTGACTCGCCCTCAGCTCTAGCCAGTCTCCAGCACATAAGAGTTCAGGGTGAGCTATTAATTCTAGCTGGTGCTAGATTCTGTCATTCACGTCTTGATGTCTTTGAATTTCGGACATGGACCATCTCTTTGCTTATTTTGGTTTGTTAAACACTCTTAGACTTGGTAATTTGAGGATAGATGTCCTTGATGTGATGACTTCCAGATTTTGGGGATAATAAGTGTTAAACTTTAGAAGCTTATTTAATTTGTTACATTAATAAGTTTTAGAACTTCCGCATTATTTTTGTTATTCATAGTTGATCTATTGGTAAATGTTGGGGTTTAGATTTGTTGGTACGCTCACCTAGGAGGTTAAGTGTGGGTGTAACTCATGACTCGTTTTGGTTCGAGTCATTAACTTAAAACAAAACTAATTAGACTGTAAAAATTGTTATATTTTTTAAATATATCAAAATATATAATATCGTTTAGTTGGTGAACATAGTGTTGGAATTAAGTTAACATTAAACTAATTAGACTTAGAAAGTTATTAAGTTGATTTATTAAGTTAAAATTATTTGATGTTGTTTAGTTGGTGAATATAGTCTTGGAATTAAGTAAAAAAAAAAAACTAATTAGACTTAAAAAAGTGTTAAGTTCTTCAAATAAGTTAAAATATATAATGTGATTTACTTGGTGAATATAGTGTTGGAATTAAGTTAAAACTAAATTAATTAGACTTAAAAAGTTGTTATGTTCTTCAAATAAGTTAAATGTATAATGTGGTCTAGTTGGTGAATATAGTGTTGGAATTAAGTAAAACTAAACTAAGTATACTTAAAAAGTTGTTAAGTTCTTCAAATAAGTTAAAATATATAACGTGATTTAATTGTTTAATATAGTGTTGGAATTAAGTTAAAATGAAACTAATTAAACTTAAGAAGTTGTAAAAATCTTCAAATATGTTAAAATATAGAACGTGGTTTAGTTGGTGAATATAGTGTTGGAATTAAGTAAAATCAAAACTAATTCAACTTAAAAAGTTCTTAAATTCTTCAAATAAGTTCAAATATATAATGTGGTTTAGTTGATGAATGTCGTGTTGAAATTAAGTTAAAAGCAAAACTAATTGGACTGAAAAAATTGTTAAGTTCTTCATATAAGTTAAAATGTATAGTGAGGTTTAGTTGGGAAATATAGTGTTGGAATGGAGTTAAAACTAAAATAATTAGACTTAAAAAGTTGTTAAGTTGTTTAAATAAGTTAAAATATATAAAGTTGTTTATTTTGTGAATATAGTGTTTGGATTAAGTTAAAACTAAATTAATTAGACTTAAAAAGTTGTTAAGTTGTTTTAAGTGTAATGACACAAAAAGTCATATTTAGAAAATTTCATAAAATTATAGTTTTAACCCTCCCGATAGTTGTTCCGAGTCATTTATAACTAGTCGGTAAGTTGATTTTTAAAAAAAAAAACTACAGTTATCTAATTAATGGATATATATTAAATAAGTTATTATATTAGTGGTTAATGGGCCAAGTCAAAATATTAAGTTAATACCCTATATCATTTTAAATCTTTTTTTTTAATAATAATAATAAAACAAACAGGAAACCTCCCGGTTAGGATTTCATAACCTCTGCATAATCAAATCGGCGACCAACTTACATCGGTAATGTCACGACCCCAAACGGGCCGCGACTGGCACCCACACTTATGCTACTATGTGAGCGAACCAACCAATCCAATTCCCAACATTTCAACCATAAATAACAAACTATAATGCGGAAGACTTAAAAACTCATTAATGAAAATCGATTAAATAACTTATAAAAAACTCAATACTATTTATTCCCAAAACCTGGAAGTCATCACCACAAGAACATCTATCCTCAAATTACTAATCTAAGAGTATCTACGAAACTAAAATAAGTAAAAATCTAGTACATGCCGGAATATCAAGGCATCAAGACATGAGGAGGAAGATCCAGTCCAAGCTAGAAGCAATAGCTCACCCTGAAATCCGGAGTAATGAAGACTGGCTAGAGTTGCGGTTGAGTTGAAGACGACAGTATGTTTGCTGCACTCCACATATAACAAAGAAAGAAACATACAAGTAGGGGTCAGTACAAAACACAAGTACTGAGTAGGTATCATCGGCCAACTCAAAATAGAAAACAGTATATATCAGATAATATCATAAATCAACTACAAGACTCAACATGTAACAACAACAAGTACTATAATCATTAATAAGTACCGCCAAGTTCACAAATGAGGACTCAAGCCTCATACCATACTCATTTGGGAATTAGGTTCATTAGATTGAGTATATTAACATCATTCAAGATTCATTATCTTTATTCCTCTTGTGTCGGTACGTGACACTCCACTCCCCTACTACTATGTGTCGGTACGTGACACTCCGATCCTATAATTCTACGTGTCGGTTCGTGACACCCGATCCCCTAATTCGACGTGTCGGTTCGTGACACCCG
>NC_028643.1:57134727-57151695 GCF_001406875.1 Solanum pennellii
CTACAACACCACATGGTAGGGGAAACGGGCAGACAGGTGATAGGGCCCATTGTTACGCTTTCCTTGGGCGGTCTGAAGCGGAGAGATCAGATGATGTTATCACAGGTAATCTTTTGGTTTGTGATTGCATGGCTTCTGTATTATTTGATCCTGGCTCCACATTTTCATATGTATCTTCCTCATTTGCTACCGGTCTTAATTTACATTGTTAAATGCTTGACATGCCTATTCGTGTTTCTACTCCGGTGGGTGAGTCTGTGATAGTCGAAAAGGTATATAGGTCTTTTCTGGTGACTTTTATGGGTAGCAACACTCGTGTAAACTAGGTAATCTTAGAAATGGTTGATTTCAATGTAATTCTTGGTATGACTTGGCTTTCTCCAAATTTTGCAATCTTAGATTGCAATGCTAAAACTGTAACGTTGGCCAAGCCTGGGACAGATCCGTTAGTATGGGAGGGTAACTACACTTCCACCCCAGTTCGTATCATCTCCTTTCTTCGTGCTAAGAAAATGGTTAGTAAAGGGTGTTTAGCGTTCTTGGCACACCTTAGGGATGATACTACCCAAGTACCTTCGATTGAGTCGGTTTCGGTAGTTCGTGAGTTTCTGGATGTGTTCCCTGCAGACCTTCCTGGTATGCCACCGGACAGGGATATTGACTTTTGCATTGATTTGGAGCCGGGTACTCGTCCCATTTCCATACCCCCTTATAGAATGGCTCCAGCAGAGTTAAGGGAGTTAAAAGCCCAACTTCAAGAATTGTTAGGGAAAGGCTTTATTAGACCGAGTGCATCCCCTTGGGGTGCTCCTGTTTTGTTTGTGAAGAAGAAAGATGGGAGTCTTCGGATGTGCATAGATTACCGGTAACTGAATAAAGTAACTGTTAAGAACAGGTATCCTCTTCCTCGCATTGATGATTTGTTCGATCAGTTACAAGGTGCTTGTGTCTTCTCTAAGATTGACTTGAGGTCTGGTTATCATCAATTGAAAATACGGGCAGCAGATGTGCCAAAGACTGCTTTTCGAACCAGGTATGGGCATTATGAATTCTTGGTAATGTCCTTTGGACTAACGAATGCCCCTGCTGCTTTCATGAGCTTGATGAACGGGATTTTTAAGCCATATCTGGATCTCTTTGTGATCGTATTTATTGATGATATACTGATATACTCCAAGAGTAAGAAGGAACATGAGGAGCATTTGAGAATTGTGTTGGAAATGTTGAGGGAGAAAAAGCTTTATGCCAAATTCTCCAAGTGTGAGTTTTGGCTAGATTCAGTGTCCTTCTTGGGGCACGTGGTTTCTAAGGATGGGGTGATGGTGGATCCTTCTAAGATCGAAGTAGTGAAGAATTGGGTAAGACCTACTAATGTGTCAGAAATAAGAAGCTTTGTTGGTCTAGCCAGTTACTACCGTCGATTTGTCAAGGGATTCTCTTCTATTGCTTCCCAATTGACGAACTTGACTAAGCAGAATGTTCCATTTGTATGGTCGGATGAATGTGAGGAAAGCTTTCAGAAACTCAAGACCTTGTTGACTACCGCACCTATCCTTACCTTGCCAGTAGAGGGTAAGAACTTCATTGTGTATTGTGATGCATCCTATTCTGGTTTGGGTGCAGTGCTAATGCAAGAGAAGAACGTAATTGCGTATGCTTCGAGGCAATTAAAGGTGCATGAACGTAATTATCCGACCCACGATTTGGAGTTGGCTGCGGTAGTGTTTGCATTAAAGCAATGGAGACACTATCTATATGGGGTTAAGTGTGAAGTCTATACGGATCATCGTAGCCTACAGTATGTCTTTACTCAGAAAGATTTAAATTTGAGACAGAGGAGATGGATGGAACTACTGAAGGATTATGATGTCACCATCTTGTATCACCCAGGAAAGGCTAATGTGGTGGCAGACGCCTTAAGTAGAAAAGCAGGGAGCATGGGTAGTCTAGCTCACTTACAAGCTTCTAGACGCCCATTGGCTAGAGAGGTTCAGACTCTGGCTAATGACCTTATGAGATTTGAAGTAAATGAGAAGGGAGGATTTTTGGCCAGTGTGGAGGCGAGATCTTCTTTTCTTGACAAGATCAAGGGAAAACAGTTTAATGATGAGAAATTGATCCGGATCCGAGATAAAGTGTTGCGAGGAGAGGCTAAAGAAGCAACAATCGATGAGGAAGGTGTTTTGAGAATCAAGGGAAGGGTATGTGTACCCCGTGTTGATGATTTGATCAACACTATTCTGACAGAGGCTCATAGTTCAAGGTATTCTATACACCCTGGTGCAACCAAGATGTATCGTGACCTAAAGCAACACTTTTGGTGGAGTAGAATGAAGCGCGACATTGTTGATTTTGTTGCCAAATGTCCAAATTGTCAGCAAGTAAAGTATGAACACCAGAGGCCCGGAGGAACACTTCAGAGAATGCCCATTCCCGAATGGAAGTGGGAAAGGATTGCAATGGACTTCGTGGTTGGTCTTCCAAAGACATTGGGTAAGTTTGATTCCATTTGGGTAATTGTGGATAGGTTAACTAAGTCTGCTCACTTCATTCCGGTCAAGGTGACTTACAATGCAGAGAAGTTAGCCAAACTTTACATCTCAGAGATTGTTCGGTTGCATGGAGTTCCACTCTCCATCATATCAGATAGAGGTACGCAGTTTACTTCTAAGTTTTGGAGAACATTGCATGCTGAATTAGGTACTAGGTTGGACCTTAGTACTGCATTTCACCCTCAGACCGATGGACAGTCTGAGCGAACGATTCAAGTGTTGGAGGATATGCTTCGTGCATGTGTGATAGAATTTGGTGGCCATTGGGATAGCTTCTTACCCTTAGCGGAGTTTTCATACAATAATAGCTATCACTCAAGTATTGATATGGCTCCTTTCGAAGCATTGTATGGGAGGAGATGTAGGTCTCCCATTGGTTGGTTTGATGCATTTGAGGTTAGACCTTGGGGTACTGACCTTTTGAGGGATTCATTAGAGAAGGTGAAATCTATTCAAGAAAAGCTTTTAGCGGCGCAAAGTAGGCAAAAGGAATATGCAGATCGAAAGGTTAGAGACTTGGAGTTTATGGAGGGTGAGCAAGTCTTGCTGAAGGTTTCGCCCATGAAAGGGGTGATGCGGTTTGGTAAAAGAGGTAAGCTAAGCCCAAGGTATATTGGACCATTTGAAGTACTTAAGCGAGTAGGGGAGGTGGCTTATGAATTAGCCTTGCCTCCAGGGCTGTCAGGAGTGCATCCGGTATTTCATGTGTCTATGTTGAAAAGATACCATGGGGATGGAAACTACATCATTCGTTGGGATTCAGTTCTGCTTGATGAGAATTTGTCTTATGAGGAGGAGCCTGTTGCCATTCTAGATAGAGAAATTCGCAAGTTGAGATCAAGGGAGATTGCATCCATCAAAGTTCAATGGAAGAATCGACCAGTTGAAGAGGCCACTTGGGAGAAGGAGGCTGATATGCAAGAAAGATACCCACACCTGTTTACAGATTCAGGTACTCCCTTTTCGCCCTTGTTTTCTTCTCGTGATCGTTCGGGGACGAACGATGGGTAAATTGGTATCTATTGTAACGACCTGTTTAGTCGTTTTGAGCAGCAGATTTTATTTCTGGAAAAACTGTGTGAGTCGACGGAACCCACGACGGACCGTCATGGGCACGACGGGCCGTCGAGGGTGTCTCGTTCCAAAAGACTTAGACTTCTGAAATTTGGGTACTGAAATCGACTCTCTGAACTTGGCGACGAAGTGCAGGACGGACCGTCGTAGGCACGACGGGCCGTCACAGACTCCTTAAACAAATTGAGTCCATGACGAACCTGCATGACGGACCGTCGCAGGCACGATGGGCCGTCACAGGTTGCGTAATCCCAGGTGGAGTCGGATTTCTTTACACGTTTTAAGGGACGTTTTGGACTATTCCTACTTTAATTATAAAGTTAGAGGGTTAATGATTATAAGTCTAATTACTTGGGGGTTAAAAGAGGTAACCTTGAGTTAATTAGTGGGATATTATTGCCATCTTTATACTTAATTATATGCTAATTAGGGTAAAAGAAAGAGGGTTTGAATAAGAAAAATAGAAAGAACAAAGAGAGAGAGAGGGTCGAACGAGAAAGAGAGAAACGAACGAAGAGAAAACACAAGCTTTGGGGAATTTGCTTGCTTGATCACGAATCTTCGGTGGAGGTAGGTTATGGTTTATGCTATTCGTAGTAAACTCTTAATAGCGAATGATATGTGTTGGGTAGTATTATAAAGTCTTCTATATGCTTAATTGTGTGCATGCATGATGTGATTTTATATATATAATTGTGATGAAACTAGCATGATGAGGCTATTGAATCTTGAACCCTAATTTTACTTTGTTATTGATGATGCCTTGGTATAAAAGAAGGCTTGATGAACTAAAGTAATGAGATTAGGGGATGGGGTGTCACGTTCCGACACCAGGATAGAATAAATGTGGATCGGGTGTCACGTTCCGGCACCAGGATAGAATATATATATGGATCGGAGTGTCACGTTCCGACACCAGGATAGAATAAATGTGGATCGGGTGTCACGTTCCGGCACCAGGATAGAATATATATATGGATCGGAGTGTCACGTTCCGACACCAGGATAGTATATGGATCGGGTGTCACGTTCCGGCACCAGGATAGTATATGGATCGGAGTGTCACGTTCCGACACCAGGATAGTATATGGATCGGGTGTCACGTTCCGGCACCAGGATAGTATATGGATCGGAGTGTCACGTTCCGACACCAGGATAGTATATGGATCGGGTGTCACGTTCCGGCACCAGGATAGTATATGGATCGGAGTGTCACGTTCCGACACCAGGATAGTATATGGATCGGGTGTCACGTTCCGGCACCAGGATAGTATATGGATCGGAGTGTCACGTTCCGACACCAGGATAGTATATGGATCGGGTGTCACGTTCCGGCACCAGGATAGTATATGGATCGGAGTGTCACGTTCCGACACCAGGATAGTATATGGATCGGGTGTCACGTTCCGGCACCAGGATAGTATATGGATCGGAGTGTCACGTTCCGACACCAGGATAGTATATGGATCGGGTGTCACGTTCCGGCACCAGGATAGTATATGGATCGGAGTGTCACGTTCCGACACCAGGATAGTATATGGATCGGGTGTCACGTTCCGGCACCAGGATAGTATATGGATCGGAGTGTCACGTTCCGACACCAGGATAGTATATGGATCGGGTGTCACGTTCCGGCACCAGGATAGTATATGGATCGGAGTGTCACGTTCCGACACCAGGATAGTATATGGATCGGGTGTCACGTTCCGGCACCAGGATAGTATATGGATCGGAGTGTCACGTTCCGACACCAGGATAGTATATGGATCGGGTGTCACGTTCCGGCACCAGGATAGTATATGGATCGGAGTGTCACGTTCCGACACCAGGATAGTATATGGATCGGGTGTCACGTTCCGGCACCAGGATAGTATATGGATCGGAGTGTCACGTTCCGACACCAGGATAGTATATGGATCGGGTGTCACGTTCCGGCACCAGGATAGTATATGGATCCGAGTGTCACGTTCCGACACCAGGATAGTAGTAGTGGAGCGGAGTGTCACGTACCGACACAAGAGGAATAAAGATAATGAATCTTGAAATATGCTAATATACTCAATCTAAAGAACATGTTTCCCAAAAGAGTATGGTGTGGAGGCTTGAGTCCTCATAGATATGTTCGGTGATGTTATAAATGATTTTTATACTTGTTGCTATCACCTGTTAAGAATATTAGTTGATTTTATGATGTTATCTGATATATACTGCTTTCTATTTTGAGTTGGCCGATGATATCTACTCAGTACCCGTGTTTTGTACTGACCCCTACTTGTATTTGTTTTCTTTGTTATTTGTGGAGTGCAGCAAACGTACCGTCGTCTTCAACTCAACCGCAACTCTAGCCAGTCTTCATTACACCGGATTTCAGGGTGAGCTAATGCTTCTAGCTTGGACTGGATCTTCTTCCTCATGTCTTGATGCCTTGAAGTTCCGGCATGGACTAGCTTTTGTTTATTTTAGCTTCTTAGAATACTCTTAGTTTAGTAATTTGATCATAGATGTTCTTGTGGTGATGACTTCCAGATTTTGGGGAATAATAGATGTTGAATTTTAGAAGTTATTGAATTATTTTTAATTAATGAGTTTAAGTCTTCCGCATTACTTTATGTTGATATTAAATTGAAATGTTAGGATTTAGATTGGTTGGTTCGCTCACATAGGAGGGTAAGTGTGGGTGCCAGTCGCGGCTCGGTTTTGGGTCGTGACAATATCAGAGACAGACTTATGTTATACCAAGGTCTTATTACCCCCTGAACTTTTTTATTAATAATTTTCTACCATATTCGGCCTACGTGGCACTATCTTGTGGGCTCAACGCTGGTTGACTTTTTTTCAAACTAGTGCCAGTAGGCCTAAATGAGGCAGAAAATTACTTATAAAATAAGTTCTGCAGGTAATAGGACCTTAATATAATATCAGTGTGTCTCTGAAATTTCAGACAAAAATTGAGGAGGTACTTGTACATTTTTCTTAGTTTGATAAAACCTATTTATTTTTATTATTATCATTAGTCATCTATCATATAACTTCAACATCACCCAATGAATAACTTGTCCAATCATCACCTGTAATCATTGTTCAATTGATTACTCATATTAATCACTTAACAACATTCCTATATCCAAAGATAAGGTCATCATATTTCAATTTTTATTTTTTAATTTACACTTAGTTTCTCTTTTACAACCAATAACTTTTTCATAATCTATCTAAATAATAATAATAATAATAATAATAATAATAATAATAATAATAATAATAATAATAATAATAATAATAATAATAATAATAATGTACAATCATATAAACAAGGGATAATGCACAAGAACCCCCTAAAACTATGCCCGAAATCTCACAGACACACTTATACTATATTAAGGTCCTATTACCCGCTGAACTTATTTTGTTAATAATTTTTTACCCCTTTTGGCCTATGTGGCACTATCTTGTGGGTCCAACTCTGACTGACTATTTTTTCAAACTAGTGCGAAGTAGGCCGAAAAGGGTTAGAAAATTTCTTATAAAATAAATTCAGGGTGGTAATAGGACCTTAGTATAGTATAAGTGTGTCACTTGGATTTCGAGCACAGGTTGAAGGGATACTTGTGCATTTTTCCTATAAACAATACAAGATTAGTCGATGTGTGCTTACCTTATTCATTCTCGACCTTGTTTCTCCAGTGAGTTATTAGTCATCATCAAACTTGTGTTACCAATCTTTTAAGTTATTCCAATGAATATGTAAAATGGTATAGATTCTTAAATAAATGATCACTTTAGTCCATTAACTATCGATTAAATCAAATATCTACAATTATCATCAACTAATTATCTAAAATTAAACAAATAGTTTAAAATTTTCAAAAATGACCTTTGGGTTAGGTCTTAATTTTCATAAATAACAAAATTGTATTTAAAAACTCTAAACCAAAATCCCAATTTATCAAAAATTATATGATAATTATACGGGAGGTTTGTCACAAGAAGCTAGACATGAAAATAACTTAGGCACTAAATGATTAATGTCAACCTATTCACGAATCATAAATCGTTAATATTATACACATTCTATCCTTATTACACAATGGTGAAATATTATAACGTTATTATTATTTTACTATAAAAGACATATATCAATTCATACTTATTTGAATAGGACAAATATAATCAAAGTCAACTGTGATAATGAGAAGTTCTCAACTTTAGTTCACCCTCATTCGAATAGAAAACTTATATTATAGGGAATATATACACACTAAAATTAATTACCTGAAGCTACAAGAATCTATATTAGAGTTGCGGCATGAACTAATATATACTACTGCTACAGCTTTCGGAATACTACTGCTACAGCTTTCGTGCACCGCTTTCAGGTTATTTTGAATTTTTGACTCAAACGTAATAATTTCCCTTTATTATGAATTTATTTTTTTACGTGACCAACTGGTTTAGGGTATTGAATATGATGGAATTATACCATTAACCACTTACTAAAATTAACTATTTAAAATTTTCTCGTTAATTAAATAATTGGAGTTCAAAGAGTAATTTAAAATTTTCATTTAAATTTACGGAAAGAATCTTTTATGATCATTACATTATCCACCACTAAAAATCATGTTTGTCCTCGAACATAAAGAAAAATAAATTTAGATACTAACAAATATCAAGAACTTGAGGTATGACTTTCAGAGTCGTGTTCCTCTCTGCAAGTGAACTCATCTTTATGATCATTTCATCAAGTTCAACTACCAAGAAATGAAATTCCAATCAAACTTTGGAAGATCTATAAATTAAGAGTAATTATCAAGCCTTAAACAAACTCGTGAACTCAATCTAATTGAAACCCATTGGACCATAACACGATCATCATGACGAATCTTTTCTCACATAACCAAGATAACATTCTGAATGGATACCGGCTACAACCAAAAGTAAATTTCATTTAGTTACCAAGCACTCATAATGCTCACCATCACGGATCTTATCAAGATTTTCTTTTCACAACACAATCTTATCACGAGTTTAACTTACCGAAAATCTTATCTTTAGACATTGGGTACTCATCACAGGAGAATCAAATTTATCTAACTCAAAGAATAATAAGATCAAGTAAACACTAAACAAGTTGTACGCTCTAGGATGCAAAACATTTAACAACAATATAGGATAACTATAACAATCCACGGAAGCTCTTCTATAAGTTCTCCTAAGCAAGGTAGTGCATGTAGAATCACCAGTATCCTTCCACTATCTCAAACACACAAAATCTTCCATAACTGAAATGAACAAGTCTAACCAAGGATGCCCTCCTATCGGGAGAAAAATCACAGGATCGGTACACCCGATCCACCACTAGGAACTCACCCATAGAAGTGAAAACACACACGAATGTTGAAAGTGAATCATACTCTAAACCATATCCATAAAGAAGTAGTTGATCACATAAGAATATACAGAAGCAAGGTCGAATAACACAAGAAACTACTTCCATTGGTCCTATATAAATAAAATTCCATTCATCTGACTCCATCCCTTAATTTCATTTTAGCCACCAAAAATCAACCAGTCTGATCTCCATTACAATTTTTATATATATTCAATTTATCAAACTCTACATACTACCATAATACTGTAATAAAAGAGACAATTCTTAATACTAACAAAACAATCTAACCATACTGATCATTTCTTCACTCTCAACCCGCTATTAATATCAAAGTCTTCTTACAAAGCACATTACCGTCTCTAAAAATTTCAAAATATGACTCTTACTCTTTTTATGTAGTAATTTCATGATAGATTCAGGTCTCACACAAATCTGAGTGTACTATCCATTGAGATCAAACTATTGAATCACATCAAATATCAATTGTACGAAATATTTTACCAACCAAGTTTCAACTACCATTAAAACCATCATCGACCTTATGTAATAATTTAGAAAAATTCTTGGTCACCTCATTAATTCTATATACTATGAGCACATAATCTCTATTCACCATTAAATGTCTATGTAACAACTCATAACAGTATGTATAGTCTTATCAACAATGTAGTTTCAATTCCCTCAAATTTCTCATTAACCATGTAGAACGGTAGGTCCACACCGTTGAAAATTCAAAAGTTACCTATTATGTTTTGAATAATCTAGCTCGATATATTCACATAAAATCTTTCACACATCATTACTTGTCACACAAACTAAAACTCCATTTTTATAAAAATCGTTGATAGAACCTTAATAAGTCTACATTAGACGCATTGATATTCATAGTCAGAGAACTTACATATGTAAATTCAAACAACATTCATTTCAAAACAAAAATCTGTATAAGAGGTCTTACTCCTTTACATCTCTTAAATTCTTTCATAATAAATTTTTTTAAATATCTTGAACTCTTTAATACAACAAAATTTTATTTCTTTAGCTGACTCACTTAATAATTGAACAATAATCCATAAAATTTAACCTTATACGCTAAATCAAAACCTTATGTGAAACCCTTGCTTAGATTCTTCACAATCAAAAGGAATAAACTTTACGACTTAAATCATGCACAAGTCCTTCCAAATGCTCAATACCCAATGCAATCAATCATTTCTTACCTTACTGATTCATACATTGATAAGACACACTACTACAAACCCAAACTCACAATCAAAACCTTGAATTTTTGAATTTAACTATGTAACCAATTCCTTTATTTATCAACATTATATTATAACTTGAAGATTTTTATGAATTCACGTGGAGCTTATCATTGATCGCCTCTCCATCGACCTTATCATATCTTCTGCTAAAAATTCACCGTACTAATTACCAAACTGAAAAGCACAAAAAAAAATTATAATCACACTCGAGTTGAACATCTAAATACTCATTTCTCAAGTTTTATCCATTATTTCTTAATTTATATGATGAATCCGTAAAACTATCCAAATAATCTAGCAAGATAGATGAAATAATCACATGTCTCTGAATCTAATTATTCAGTCTTTCTGAAGATACATCAAATTTGCCCCTACAATTAGAGTAAATTTTCATTTTTTCACCTTCTTTCGAAGGCTAAACTACATCCAACTAATTCTTTCCATTTATGACTCCAACTCCTTTAAGTCTATTTAAGGAGTGTTTCAACACCTCCTATAACTTTCTATGACACGTAGTTACTCATCAAATAGTGGCAAATCACAACCTTAGGTACTCACAAGTCTTTCTTTCAATACAAAAAATCATTTAACCATCAATTTTTACTATATATATGCATCTCAATCCCAATCCATCACGAACTCTTATTACCATCATGCTCAGTTATCTCTTGTCATTACAAGAAGTTAACCTTGTTATCGACATGACACCTCGAACCCCACTATATCAACCAAAATAAAAGGACTAACCTAATTTTATATGCATTTTTTTCATAAAATCTTCAATTACCTTCACACAAATATACTCTTTGGGACTTTGTTTACCATAAACATTTCATTTGGGGTATCTATCCATTCCCTTGGACCTTAAGATGAAATCACTGGTCCTCATTTAGAACCCTCGGGATACACTTCTCAACTTAATATATTAATACCATATTCACAATCCACCACTAAAATCTCTCTTATACACGCTTCTTAATATCAAACATTTGTAATAACAACCTATTTGGTTTCTCAAATGTGAATGCAACATCGAATCTCATTATATGAGCATGTGATAAAATTGATAACTCTTTAACTAGTTAGTATTCACACTTCACAATCAACATATCTGTTTTCATATACTACTAATATCACACCGTAAGAAAACTATAAGATCCACCACTAGAATATATCATCCCTACCGATCAGATCATATCCGAACAATTCACATATTTCTACCCATCGAATAGTTGTAAAATACTATCAAATTGGTTTCCTATCTAGACTAAGCTATATGTATTCTTTCATAGGGTAGGTCAATATAAAAAGTAGCCCACTGTATAACTCTAACAATGTAAGCATTGATACTATTATAGTATAAATTCTAACCTTAATTGATGCATCATTATTCTCATCATTTTCTAAGAAACCCATTCATGTTATGATAACTTTACTAATTGTAGTTTCAAATGTTACATGTTCACTATCCTACCATCTGTTTAATCATATCACTTTCAACTGTTAAACCACTCTAATTATCATATATACCACACAAGTACTATTCATTTTACTAGGGTAACTAAGCATACACGACCCTTTCAAACAGTTGAACATTCTAAATCTAACCACACATTTTTTTCATTATTATATTACTTCCATCTTAATATCAGATTCAACATTCAAATCATACACGAAATCAACTACTCACATGAGAAATCACGCACGAGTCATAAAATAATACCGAGAGAGAGTAATGAAGCGATAAGAATCAAAATCGAACTAAGTACGCACGATATAGATCAAAGAAGTGAAGATTTTCCCTAAAAGTCATCATAGTCTCTCGAAGATAAGTACAGATGTCTTTGTACTGATCGTTAAGACTCTACTTAGACTCGGCTTGTACACACGTGAGACCAATGAACATGGGGCTCTGATACCATTATTATCACGACCCAAAAATAGACTTGAGGATACTCATCTTATCCAACCAAGACAAGTCACCCTAAAACAGAACTAATACAATAAAATGCGAAAAATTTACTACAACTTAAATTATACCTCAAAACCTGATTGTCACGTGTACAAGCCTCTAAAGTATTACAATTGAATTAAAAGAAAATATAACTCTCGTATGACATTCTTTCTAGAGTAGAACAAAATCATAAAGAAGCGTAAGAAGGTCTGTCGAGATGACAAGTAGCTACATCACAAATCTCCAAGAAGCCTCGGAAAAGAAGAGAATATATCACAAAGGTCTGGCTAATAACCTACAAAAAAAATTATAGAAGAAAGGGGTGAGTATCAAATCACACGGTACTTAGCAAGTAAACCTCTAAACACAAGCTAAGAGGATGAAATACGGGTACTCCTACCACCCCAACTGAACCTCCAAAACTACAACCTGCATGAAAATCAGTCCAACCTAACAGCTCACAATTTACATAGCACATAGCTCAACAACAACACCTAGACAAGTTACATATTCTTAATAACAATACTTTGACAAATTACATATCCTCAACAACAACACTTTGGCAAATTACATATCCTCAGCAACAACACTTTGAAAAATTACATATCCTCAACAACAATACTTTGACAAAATGCATTATATCATCAACAACAAGCTCAGTATTTATCAATCACAAGTTCCACCATTAGGCATTCACAAGATCAGCAAACACAATATCAAGTAAACTTATGATAAGTATGTGCAATGCAATGGAATGCAATGTCAAGTATAATGTTGCATGTTTGACCTAGTGATACACACCCGTTGTCTCTTAGTTTGGGACCCATGGGGGACATATTTGTCCATGCATCTGTCGTGGCACATGACAAACCCTCGATAATAATAAACATCGCGGCACGCGATACATCCCTCGAAATATAGTATTCATCGCGGTGTGTGATATATCCCTCGAAATGGTACATCATCTTTAAGTTCTCATTCTTTCTCAATGCACATAACACTTGTCACAACTATGTCTCAGAATAATGCAAATAATATCTTCACACAATTAATGAGGAGATGACCATTTTCATAACTTTGCATAATACAAAGCAACACAAATATGATATCACATCAACAATGATTCAACAAGCCTTCAAACCTTTCTCATCACACAAATAATTAATCATATTGCCTTTTGTTACCCCCTTTTCATCATTAAAATTAATAAATGCGGACAAGTCAACCCATCACCAAATTCCATTACTCCCAAACATATACAACAAGGAAATATACGCATTCCATACACTTAATAAGAGTTTAGAAATCCAGTTTTCTCAAGTAATCAAGAATTCACTCCGAAACATGAGTCTTCCAATTTCATTGAGCTCCCAAATAAGTGCAATCTATTCACATAACAATCACAATAAGATGTTAGACTAACAACACTCATATCACTATGTGTCTAGTTTAGACCCAAAAATTCAGCCAAATTCCTAATCAAGTTCCTAATTTTGATACCAATTAATGTAGCAACTCTCATATTTTCAAATTTCAAGCTTAGGGTTATTTTTTATTTTCTCTAAACTCATAAATGTAATAGTATTTATATAATACATTTCACCCAATATGTAATAAAATATTCCAATATATCAAAACTTGAATCATAATATTATTCAAAGAACCCACATAACATAACTATTCTCAATTCAATTTAATCTTATAACTTAAATTATATGTAGTAAGTAATTTGAGAAAATCTATTTATTTTTACTATTATCGTTATCCATCTACAATATAATTTCAACATCACCCAATGATTAACTTGTCCAATCATCACCTGTAATCATTGTTCAATTGATTACTCCTATTAATCACTTAACAACATTCCCATGTCCAAAGTTAAGGTTATCAAATTTCAATTTTTATTTTTAATGCACAATTAGTGTATCTTTTACAACCAATCATTTTTTGATAATCTATCTAAATAATAATAATAATAATAATAATAATAATAATAATAATAATAATAATAATAATAATAATAATAATAATAATAATGTACAATCCATATAAACAATACAAGATTAGTCCATGTGTGCATACCTTATTCATTCTCGATCTTGTATCTCCAGTGGGTTATTAGTGGTCATTGGCTTGTATTACCAATAATAATAATACAAAAACATCTTTTATCTTAGTCTAATAAATAGGTCAATTGGTATAGGTTCTTAAATAAATGATCACTTTAGTCCATTAACTATCGATTAAATCAAATATCTACAATTACCCATCAACTAATTATCTAAAGTTAAGCGAATAGTTCAAAATTTTCAAAAATAACCTTTGGATTAAGTCTTAATTTCTCTAAATAACAAAATGGTATTTAAAAATTCTAAACCTCAATCCCAATTTCTCAAAATTCTTATGATAATTGTACGGGAGGTTTGTCACCAGAAGCTAGACATGAAAATAAGTTAGGCACTAAATGATTAATGTCAACATATTCAAGAATCATTAATCGTTAATATTATACGCATTCTAACCTTAATATACAATGCTGAAATATTACGAAATTATTATTATTTTACTATAAAAGACATTTATCAATTCATACTTATTTGAATAGGACAAATATAATCAAAGTCAATTGTGACAATGAGAAGTTCTCAACTTTAGTTCATCCTCATTCTATTGGAAAAAATATATTATTGGGAATATATATACACTAAAATTAATTTCCTGAAGCTACAAGAATCTCCATTAGAGTGGCGGCATGAATGTGAAATACTACTACTGCTACAGCTTTCGTGCGCCGCTTTAAGGTTATTTTGAGTTTTTGACTCAAACGTAATAATTCCCATTTATTATGAATTTATTTTTTTACATGACCAAGTGGCTAAGGGTAGTGAATATGATGGACTTGACCCATTAGTCACTTATTAAAATTAACTATTTAAAATTTACTCGTTAATTAAATACTTGGAGTTCAAAGAGTAATTTAAAATTTTCATTCAAATTTATGAAAAGAATATTTTATGAAAAAGAGATGACTAGTTATCAAAATGACATTACAGGACATTACACAAATACACCAAAATAAAAGAATAAAATGGTATGCGTCCAAAAAATAGGACAGCATGTAATGACCGAGATAATCCAATACGAGCTTGAACGAATGAGACACTGACTAGAGCTGAGGGCGAGTCAAATTCGTTGTGATACTTACTGCACTCCGTAAAAGGAAAAAAAGGTAAAACACAAGTAGGGCTCAGTACGGGGCAACATGTATTGAGTAGGTATAATCGGTCAACTCAAAATAGAAACTAATATACAATGAATAATAGTATGAACTTAGAACTTAACAGGTGATAAGCGACAAATAACATTAACCAGTGTCAACAACACTAAGGTAAGTATGTAATAAGTCTAACAATATCAAGATCATCCATTAGGACTCATGCCTCCAACTAAACCATTTGGGAAATTGAGTTCTTTGAGATTGAGTACATTCCGTTAATTCAATATTTTTTTCTTTAATATTATCGTGTCGGAACGTGACACTTCGATCCAATTATACCGTGTCAGAACGTGTCACTCCGATAAAAAATATCATGTCGGAACGTGACACTTCGATCCAAGAATACCGTATCGGAACGTGACACTCTGATCTCAAAATGTTGTGTCAGAACATGACACTCTGATCCAAGAATACTGCGTTGGAACGTGATACTCTGATAGAAAAATACCATGTCGGAACGTGACACTCCGATCCAAGAATTCAGTGTCGGAACGTGACACTCCGATCCAATATACTATTAATTTATCATTTATTATCACCAATTTCAATTCATTGATAATATTTCATCAAGCCTTCATTCAAGGCATCACTTTGATAAAGAGGTTCAATAATATAAATTCAACGGTCTCAGGATTCCAGACCAATCACAAAACACACAACCAAGCCACATAACCACACAATCAAGTACATAAAAAAATTTACAATATCATTCAATGCATATCAATCACTATCAAGAGTTTATTTTCAAATAGCATAAACCATAACCTACCTTCACCGCAGAACCGAAGTCAAGCAAGCTACTACTTCTCCAATATTTTTTCTTTCCCTCAATGCCGCCGAACCTTTAGTATCTATCATATCTGTACATAATTTGTAAGTTAACAAATTTATAAACACTCAAAACTACAATCAATTTCCTAAAGTTTCAGCCTAAGAGTTTCTAAATTCCTCCCATTAACATAACTTTAATATAATGTAGTTCATATAATATACTAAACCTTATATTTTGATTACCTATCACAATATGTTAAAACCCGTATCATTACGAACTACTAAAACTACATATCCAATAGAATCAATGATATTCTCTTTTCTGCAATTTTTTGCAATCAATACAACGTAAATTTGTAAAACTAATTAAGTAAAATAACCCATCATTATATGGTTATTAAGATACCATATACTAATGTCCATAACTTACGTGATTGGTCAGCAGGTTTCAACCCAATTTGTTTTATAACATCAACAATAAAACGAAGCCTATATTCTCCAATCATTGTAAGCTCCAATCTTTTTAAATAAAAATTTCCCACACTGCATATTATAAACATTAACTTTCTATTCTTGGCCAATATAATTCCATACTTATTCCTACCATTAATTAATAATAAACTAAGAAAATCCGTCCACTGAAACTAATTCTCTATCATATATATATATATATATATATA
>NC_028643.1:57153072-57159428 GCF_001406875.1 Solanum pennellii
TCGTGCCCACGACGGTTCGTCCTGCAGGTCCGTCGCCAAGTTCAGAGAGTCGATTTAAGTACCCAAATTTCAGAAGGCTAAGTCTTTTGGAACGAGACCCCCTCGACGGTCCGTCGTGTCCATGACTGTCCGTCGTGGGTTCCGTCGTCTCAGCCAGTTTTTCCAGAAATAAAATCTGCAGCTCAAAACGACTAAACAGGTCGTTACATTAATGTTTGCTTGTTGGTTGCTCTTCTTCTCAATTTGTTTTCCTTCCATCAATGTGCGCCTCTCTTTTAATTTTCATCTTTTCTACAAATTGTGTACTACCCTAATTATTAAAGGACTAACTATAAAAGTGATAAAAGTGACCCACTATTAATTTTAATTTTATTTTTTTTAACCATCAACTAAATAATCTATTATAACTATCCAACTAATTTCATAATTATAATTATTAATAGTGCAAAACACCCATTTAAAATCTACCGGAAAGTATTTTATCAAAGAAAAATTTCTAGTGCTCAAAACAACCAAATGAGTTGTTACAATAGATACCAATTTACCCATCATTCGTCCTCGAATGTTCAAGAGGAAGGAGAGGGCAAGAAAGAATACTTATCTCAAAAAATTCTTTCAAAATATTAGTACCTAAGGTCTCCTACAGTGTCTCAAATGGGATCATCTCATACAATATCTCAAATGGGATCATCTCAATACTTAAATAATAACTATTATTGTATGTAAACTCAACGAACAATAAACTAGTTCCAATAACCACCAAAGTTAATCGTATTAACATCCTCAACATGTTCTCAAGGACCTTGGCACAACCATTTTGTAGAATCTTTTCTCACATAACAATGATAAAATCTCAAAATCATTATGGGCTATACTCAATAGTGAACTTGAAACAATCACCACACACTCATAGTGCACACACCATCATAGATCTTATCAATATTTCCTTCTCACAACACAAACTTCTCACGAGCTTATGTCATAAAAATTTAATCTTTTACTTCATGTGTTCATCAAGGGAGAACCAAACTTATCTAAACCCATGAAAAAAATGATCAAGTAACCACCCATCGAGCGATATACCCAAGCCATCATTAGTATCAAAGTATTCTTATCAAATACATGTTCAAACTATGGCTATCTCTCTTGCTATTTAAGCATTTCACGAAAAATACGAGTCACAAACAAGGCTAATAACACTAATTTCAATTTTGATTGTACTTTTCCATCGGGATAAAACTATTAAATCACACCCAAAATTAACTCCACACCGCTTCCATATACCATGCTTAAGCTACATTTCTAAACCATCACAACCTCATGCCAACACTTAGAGAAATTCTTGGTCACTCAAATTGTTCGGTATACTAGAAGCTGATAACCTCTATTCACCATCAAATATCTATTTAACGCATCTTCCCATTCTATGTAGTCCCATCAATAGAGGAGTACTAACCCAACTCCTAATTCCTAATAACCATGTAGAACTATATCTCACCTTGTACATTATTCTTGAGTCATTTATCATAATTTGAATAATCTAACCCCACGTAAAGACTAAATTTTCCATTCCTCATTGTTTGACACCAAACTAAAACTCAATATTTAAAGTCGATGATAAACCCCTAATAAGTCTATAACAAACTAGTTCACATCTTGCCGTCATATCTGATCTATTAGAAAAAAATAAATATAACCTTTAACTACATCCCAAGGATTGATACGAGAGCTCATATTCCTTCACTTTTCTCAAATTCTTCTCATGATGCAAAATTCTAAATATCCCGACCCTTTAATATATCATACTCTTGTTTCTGTAGCTCGCTTAATGATCTCATCCTTTTACTAACCAACTCACGACGCTTTACTTCACACTCCTAAATCAAAACTCTGAGGGAAACACTTCCATAGATCCTTTAACATTCAAAAGTAACAATTTTTTTTGGTCCAAGACATGCCTATGTTCTTTCGCATACTCATACCAATGCAATCAATCATTTCTTATATTACCAATTCACATCTTGACAAAACATATTACCATAAATGTAGTCGTATAATTAAAAAATTTGAATTATAAATTCAATTGTGTAAATCAATCCTCTTATCTGTTAACATTAACTCATACCTTGAAGATATTTGGAATTCATGCATCTTAGCTTATCATTAATCGTCTCTTCACAAACTTTACCATATCCTTTGCTAAAAATTCAATAGTACTCATTACTGAACTCACAACCACAAAAGAACTTATCGTCATACTCAAGTAAAATGTATGAATACTCTTTTTCTCAAGTCTTATCCAATTGCTTTTAATCAACATGATGAATTTGTGACACCATTACCTTAACCAAAACAAAATAGATAAAATCACACGCCGCTCTACTCAATTCTAAACCCCTTCTAAGCTAAATTTTAATCTTTCCTATCAGAGAAAATATGTTTTATCACTTCTTTATGAGGGCTACACATCCCAAACATTTTATCTTATGTTAATTATGACTCTAACTTCTTTAAATTCTATTCAAGCGAAGCCCCAACATCTCCTAAAACTTGCCATATAATCACATTACTCACTAAATTATTGGAAATCGCAATCTTAAATACTAGCAAGTCTTTATTACCATACAAAATTCGTTTACCCAACAAATACTAATTATATGGTTTCATCTCAATCACAATCCCTCACGAATTTACCATCATGCTCAGTTATCCTTTGTCATCAACACTAAGTGAATCTTTTTCTCGACCCTAAACTTAAACTTAGGTATACCAGTCAAATTCAAGTGACTAACCCAATTTTATACACACTTTCTTACTAAAAATTTTAATTTACTTCACCTAGGTAAACATATTAGGACTTTCTTTCCCTATAAGTTTGTCCGGTTGAAGCTTAAGATAAAATCACCAGTCCTCCATATGATTATACCTATACTCCATTTATAAGACTCCACATACTCTTCACATCATTCCACTTTCTACATCTAAAGTATTATGAACTAGCAACTATATACTTTAACACCTAAAAGAATTCGTTAGCTATACCCAATATATAAAAGTTAAAAACAACATTTTTTCACTCATAAAAGAAATTATAAATCACTTAAAAAGGCATATGACCACCATCATAATAACACAATAGTATATGTACAAAACATACGCCCACATTTGTTTTTTCTCTTCTCAACAAATAATTAGCTCATCATTAGGTCATAAATGATACATTAGTTCTTCTCCCAAAATTTTATATAAGGATACAACACCATCAATTTATAATACTTAATGTCAAAACAATATTTTCCTCATAATATATCAACAATACATAAACTCAAGTGCTGGAGTTCCTACCTGAAGCACAGAGATCATGATAAAACTTGTTGAGCTTCCCGAAACGACTTAATATTTCTCTTTATTTAAAAGTGTAACCTAATAGTCATAAGTCATTCTTATATATGGACCACAACATATAGATTACCATATATATTTTTGATTTGGGTCATCACTCACCAATTGAATTAATTACATAAAATAATACCCCTCAATCAAATCACGATATTTAAATCAATAGTAAGAAAGTACCCATTAAATAATTATAAACATCATCAAATTCTTTCTGTGTTTTGCCCCAATATATTTGCATTCTTTCACGTCAATAACAAAAGTAACACACTTCATAACTCTAATAAGTAAACATAAGTACTGTTTAATAGTCGTATCATGACCCTCTGTGATATACACTCAATCTTTAAAATTGAAGTAGTGATTCTAACTTCACTTAGTGCAACAATATTTCATCATTTGCTGAGCAATCTATATGTGTTATGACAACTTCACTAACTGTATTTTTCTAGTAATGATGTTCATTATCTAGCCTTCCCTTTATGAAACTTCTTGAATGTTGTCACCTTAGCAACGTCATCTGTATTTACCTTCTCTACCTCATATTCCTCAAAGTGCGGTATATATACTTCACCATGAAGAAGATGGAAGATGCTACCTTAAGTAATAAGTATTGCCTTTCCTAATGGACACTCTACATGAGACTATCACCACATTTATCCTCTAATTAGTATGTCACAAACTCAACACTACGACTCTCCACTATATTAATTAAATGAAGCAACTCAAAAAAATCAACAATAAAGGCATAAACTTCTTCAAAATTAATTTCCATGAAGAATAAGGGTTTCAACCTTATGAACTTAATTAAATGACCATACTAGTCACTAGTAATTAAATGTCTATAGTGAATTATTGAAATATATTTATTTTTAAGGACGTATACTCTCTTGTTGGTGTTGGTGTTTCCAATTCTACTACTCTTCTACTAATCATATGCGAAATAGAGGAACAAAGTTAGATATAAATTTGTATCACCTTGATACCAATTGGACTCAAGTAGTGGTACGAAATAAAGGAAGAATGAAGTTTTTCTAAAGTCCTATTACCTCTCAAAGAAAAGTATACGTGTCCCCCTACCTTTCTGCAAGACTCTACTAGACTTGTCCTTGTGTGATGAGATCAGCGAACATAACGCTCTGATACTAAGTTTGTCACGACCCAAAATGAGTCGTGAATGACACCCACACTTAACTACCTAGGTGAGAATTTAACCTTAAATTATGTTATACAAGAGTAATGCGAAAGCTCAAAATCTAATTAAATATTGTTTCCTAAAACCTGAAAGTCATCACATCAAGGACATCTAAACTCCAAATACTATGTTTAAGAGTATCAAATACACCAAAATAAAAGAATAAAATAGTATGTGTCCGAAAACATAGGACATCATGTCATGACCGAGAGAATCCAACAAGAGCTTGAAAGAATAGCTCACTCTGGAACCTGATATGCTGGAGACTGACTAATACTGAGGGTGAGTCAAGTTTGTTATTACACTTGCTGCACTCCGTAAAAGGAAAACAAAGTAAAACACAAGTAAGGGTCAGTACGGGGGAATATGTACTAAGTAGGTATCATCGGCCAACTCAAAATAGAAACGAATATACAATGAATAATAGTATGAACTCCACTATAGCACTTAACATGTGATAAGCAACAAAAAACATGAACCAGTGTCAACAAAACTAAAGTAAGTATGTAATAAGTCTAACAATATCAAGATCATCCATGAGGACTCATGCCTCCAACTAAACCATTTGGGGAATTGAGTTCTACGAGATTGAGTACATTCTGTTAGTTCAATATGTTTTTTCTTTAATACTATCGTGTCAGAACGTAACACTCCGATTCAATTATACCGTATTAGAACGTAACACTCCGATCCAAGAACACCATGTCGGAACGTGCCACTCCGATCTAAGAATACCGTGTCGAAATGTGACACTCCGATCCAAGAAAACCATGTCGGAAAATGACACACCGATTCAAGAATACGGTGTCGGAACGTGAGACTCTGATCCAATTTTACTATTAATTTATCATTTATTATCACCACTTTCAATTCATTGATAATATTTCATCAATTCTTCTTTATTCAAGGTATCACTTCGATAAAGAGGTTCAAGAATATAAATTCCATGATCTCAGGATCTCAGACCTATCACAGAACACAAAACCAAGCCTCACAACCACACATTCAAGTACATAGAAATATTCACAATATCACTCAATGCATATCAATCACTATTAAGAATTTACTATCAAATAGCATAAATCATAACCTACCTCCGCCGAAGAACCGAAGTTAAGCAAGCTACTACTTCTCCAATACTTTTCCTTTCCCTCAATGCCTCTGAACCTTTACAATCTATCAAATATATATACATAATTTGTAAGTTAATGAATTTATAAACACAAAAAACTACAATCAATTTTTTAAAGTTCAAACTTAAGAGTTTTCTAAATTCCATCCATTAGTATAACTTTAATGTAGTTCATATATATAATAAACCTTATATTTAATTATCTATCACAATTTCTTAAAACCTGTATCATTACGAACTACTAAAACTACATATCCAATAGAATCGATGACATTCTATTTTTTACAATTTTATGCTATCAATAAAACGTATAATTTGTAAAACTAATTATGTAATACAACCCATCACTATATGGGTATTAAGATACTATATACTAATGTCCATAATTTAAGTGATTGGCCAACAGGTTTCAACCCAATTTTTTTTATAACATCAACAATAAAACCAAGCCTATATTTCCCAATCGCTGTAAGCTCCAATCTTTTCAAATAAAAATTTTCGACACTGCATATTATAAACATTAACTTTCTATTCTTAGCCAATATAATTTCATAATTATTCCTCCCATTAATTAATAATAAACTAAGAGAATCCGTCCACTTAATCGTCCACTTAAATTCATGCTCTATCATA
>NC_028643.1:57161435-57162592 GCF_001406875.1 Solanum pennellii
TTAGTTCATCAAGCCTTCTTTTATACCAAGGCATCATCATTAACAAAGTAAATTAGGATTTAAGATTCAACAGCCCCATCATGCTAGTTTCATCACAATTATATATATAAACACATCATGCATACACACAATTAAGCATATAGGAGACTTTACAATACTACCCAATACATATCATTCGCTATTAAGAGTTTACTATGGAATAGCATAAACCATAACCTACCTCAAATGAAGAATTGTGATCAAGCAATCTACTTTCCCAATGCTTTGCTTTCCTCTTCGTTTCTCCTCTCTCTCGTTCGTTCGTTCTCCCTCTCCTTGTTCTTTCTATTTTTGTTATTCAAACCCTCTTTTCTTTCACCCTAATTAGCATATAAGAAAGTACAAAAGATGATGAATTAACATATTATTTATTTCAAGGTTATCTGTTTTAACCCCCAAGTAATTTAATTATTAACATTAAACCACTAACTTTATAATTATAAGCAGGAATAGTCCAAAACGCCCCTTAAATATTTAACAGAAATCCGACCCAGTCAGGGTCACGCAGCCTGTGACGGTCCGTCACGACTGTGACGGTCCGTCCTGCACGTCCGTCACAAAGTTCAGAGAGTTAATTATGTGGAAGGATTTGTGACGGTCCGTCGAGCCCTCAACGGTCCGTCCTGCCATTTCGTTGTAGAGTTCAGAGAGTCGATCTCAGTACCCAAATTTCCAAATTCTAAGTGTTTTGGAACGAGACACGAACGACGGTCCGTCGTGCCCATGACGTTCCATCGTGGGATCCGTCGACTCAGCCAGGTTTTCCAGAAATAAAATCTGCTGCTCAAAACGACTAAACAGGTCGTTACAATAGATACCAATTTACCCATCGTTCGTCCTCGAACGATCACAAGAAGAAAAACAAGGGCGAAAAGGAGTACCTGAATCTGTAAACAGGTGTGGGTATCTTTCTTGTATATCAGCCTCCTTCTCCCAAGTGGACTCTTCAACCGGCCGATTCTTCCATTGAACCTTGATGGATGCAATCTTCCTTGACCTCAGCTTGCGGACCTCTCTATCTAAAATAGCAACAGGCTCCTCCTCATACGACAAATTCTCATCAAGAAGAACTGAATCCCAACGAATAATGTAGTTTCCATCCCCATGGTATCTTTTCA
>NC_028643.1:57167536-57189447 GCF_001406875.1 Solanum pennellii
GTACTGAGTAGGTATCATCGGCCAACTCAAAATAGAAAACAGTATATATCAGATAATAACATAAAATCAACTAATATTCTCAAAAGGTGATAGCAACAAAGTATAAGAATCATTTAAAATATCACCAACCACATCTATGAGGACTCAAGCCTCCACACCATACTCTTTTGGAAACATGCTCTTTAGATTGAGTATATTAACTTATTTCAAGATTCATTATCTTTATCCCTCTCGTGTCGGTACGTGACACTCCGATCCACTACTACTATCCTGGTGTCGGAACGTGACACCCGATCCATATACTATCCTGGTGTCGGAACGTGACACTCCAATCCATATACTATCCTGGTGCCGGAACGTGACACCCGATCCTCTATTACTATCCTGGTGTCGGAACGTGACACCCGATCCTCTAATCTCATTACCTTAGTTCATCAAGTCTTCTTTTATACCAAGGCATCATCATTAACAAAGTAAATTAGGATTTAAGATTCAAAAGCCCCATCATGCTAGTTTCATCACAATTATATAAATAAACACATCATGCATACACACAATTAAACATATAGGAGACTTTACAATACTACCCAATAGATATCATTCGCTATTAAGAGTTTACTATGGAATAGCATAAACCATAACCTACCTCCACCGAAGAATTGTGATCAAGCAATCTACTTTCTCAATGCTTTGCTTTCCTCTTCGTTTCTCCTCTCTCTCGTTCGTTCGTTCCCCCTCTCCTTGTTCTTTCTATTTTTCTTATTCAAACCCTCTTTTCTTTTACCCTAATTAGAATATAATTAAGTACAAAAGATGATGAATTAACCCATTATTTATTTCAAGGTTATCTCCTTTAACCCCCAAGTAATTTAATTATTAACATTAAACCACTAACTTTATAATTATAAGCAGGAATAGTCCAAAACGCCCCTTAAATATTTAACAGAAATCCGACCCAGTCAGGGTCACGCAGCCTGTTACGGTCCGTCACGACTGTGACGGTCCGTCCTGCACGTCCGTCACAAAGTTCAGAGAGTTAATTCTGTGGAAGGATTTGTGACGGTGCGTCGAGCCCTCAACGGTCCGTCCTGCCATTTCGTCGTGAAATTCAGAGAGTCGATCTCAGTACCCAAATTTCCAAATTCTAAGTGTTTTGGAAGGAGACCCCCACGACGGTCCGTCGTGCCCATGACGTTCCGGCGTGGGATCCGTCGACTCAGCCAGTTTTTCCAGAAATAAAATTTGCTGCTCAAAACGACTAAACAGGTCGTTACAAGAAATTGAGGCAATTTGTTGTGTATATGTTGTTAATAAGCAAAAGGGTTTATGAATTTGTTTTGGGCATTGCTTGAAATTCTTGGATGCTAATTTAATAAGGATGGTAGCTCATGATTGGCCATAATGAGCGAATCATTGGTTGGAGTAATGGTTCAAGGAAAAGAAAAGAAAAAAAAGATAATATTATCCTCATGCTTCACGTTATGTGTGAAACATCTAATTGTTTTAATACATGCAATGTTAATTTGGGATTTTAATAATTATTACGACTGCAAGTAATATGGTAACTTCACAAATATTATGATTAGACTTTAAGAAGATTACTTTAATATGCTCAATTATAGAACGATGAGTGGAAATTAAATATCAGCTATTTATAATTTTGTATGTTGATTGGAATTTCTGAGTGTCATAATTAAATTTGAATTTAATCATAGACTTGAAATTTGAAAAACTATGGTAGTTGAAACATTAATTGACATAAAGAATTACAAACATGATTATAAAGTTGGGTGAATTTGTAGGTCAAGGTCAAACACATAAAAATGTGGGTGTTGTTAGTTCCAAAATTTTATTGTGAATATATATAATTGAATAGATTGCATCGATTTGGAAGCTCAACGGAAAGGGAAGGCTTAAGTCCCGGAGTGATTATTCGAGTGACTATGACAAATGGATTTCTAAATCCTTGTTAAGCGTATGAAATTCGTGTATTTCCTTGTCTGATGTTTGAGAATGATTTGGAGTCTTATTGCTTATTTGTTGATGTTGTGAATTGTGTTTTATTAGCAAAATGTTTATTTTCACATTATTTGTTTGAACGTATCATTTGCATTGCATCTGAGACATGGTTGTGATAAATACTATATGATAAGAGGATGTACCATTTCGAGGGTTGCATCACGCGCCGCGATGGATATGATATTTCGAGGAACGTATCGCGCGTCGCGATGATTACTATTATCGAGGGTCGTATCACACGCTGTGATAGATCTATGGACAGATATGTCCCCCATAGGTCCTAGACTGAGAGACAGCGGTTGTGTATCATTAGGTCATACATGCATCACTATATTTGACATTGCATTTAAAGGCACTGCACATTTTAACCATTGATAAACTTGAACTTATGTTTTACTGATCTTGTGAGTGATTTTCTATTTGAAATTTGTGACTGACGAATATTGAGTGGTTATTGAGAATTGTAATATGTTAAAGTGTTGTTATTGAGTTGGGTGCTTGTGAACTGTTAGGTTGGACTGATTTTATGCAGGTTGTAGTGTCGATGTTTAGATAGGGTGTAAGAAGTACCCGTATTTTTGTTCTCTTATCTCATGTTTAGAGGTTTTCTTGTTAGGTACGGTATGGTTTGGTACTCACCCCTGGCTTTTACAAGTTTTTTGTAGGTTACGAGTCCGGATCTTCGTGATACCTTTCATTTTCTTCACTTCTGAGGCATCTTGGTGAATTTTGAGGTAGTTGTTTGTCATCTCAGCAAACCTTCCTACTCTAGTTTATGAGTTTGTTTTTACTTGAAAAACAACTTCATTTTAGACTCGTATTTCATTTAAATTCTAGTATTTATATTTGTCACAACCCAAAAATGTAAGTGATGACTCTCGTCTTATCCCGCCAAGACAAGTCAGCCTAAAACCCAACATCAAATAAAATGCGAAAATAACCAGAAGCCTAATAACAGTTTCTATTACGAAAATAAGTCAACTTGATTCAATCCCCAAAACAAGATTGTCACGTGCACAAGCCTCTAATGTAAATATTAGAATTGAAACAAGATACGAGTCTAAAATGATTTTGTCTTTCAAGTAAAAATTAAGACATAAACTGGAGTAGGAAGATTCACGGAGATGACAAATAGCTACCTCACAATTCTCCACAAGATGCCTCAAAAACGAAGAAAATGAAAGGTATAATGAATAATAACAATTTTTAGAAGCAAGGGGTGAGTACCAACCACACGGTACCCAACAAGCAAACCTCTAAACACAAGTTAAGGCAAGAAAAATACGAGTACTCCTTACACCCTATCTGAACCTCCACACTACAACATAACAGTTCACAGTTTACCAAGAACATAGCGCAACAAAAACGCTCTATGATATTACATATTCTCTATAACAACTCAAGAATCAATAGTCACAAGTTTTACAGAAAACACTCACAAGATCAGTACACCACAAGTTCAAGATCATCAATAATAAAAATTTGTAATGCCATGAGATGCAATGTCAAGTATAGTGATGCATGTACGTCCTAATGATATGCACCCGTTGTCTCTCAGTCTGGGACCCATGGGGTACATATCTATCCACGCATTTGTCACGGCGCACGAAATGACCGTCGATAATAGTAACCATCATGAGGCGTGATACGACCCTCGAAATGGTACATCCTCTTACCACAACCATGTCTCAGATGCAATGCAAATGGCATGGTCAAATGCAAATTAGGATATAACCATTTTGACAACAAAGCACAATTTACAACAAGGAATACAACACCAACAAATAGGCAACAAATCTCCAAATAATTCTCAAAACCACACAAGGAAATACATGAATTTCATACGCTTAACAAGGGTTAGAAATTCACTTGCCTTAGCCACTCGAATAATTACTCCGGGACTTGAGTCTTCCCTTTTCGTTGAGCTTCCAAATCGATGCAATCTATTTAAGTATATATATTCACTATAAGGTTCCGGAACTAAAAATACCCACATTTTTATGTGTTTAATCTTGACCTAAAAATTCACCAAAATTTATAATCAAGTTTTTAATTCTTGATGTCAATTAATATTTTCACTATTATAGTTTTCCAAGTTTCAAGCCTATGATTAAATTTCGATTATTTCTTTTCCATTATCATAATTCGAATGACATTCACTTAGTACCATAAATCTAGTATTTAATTACACATGTCAACCTATCAAAACTTGAATCATAATATAATGACCAAAATATAAAATTTGCACCACTGATTTTATTAGAACAGTACTACGTACAATTGATACCTTTTTTTTTCCTTCTGTTTGACAAATTTTATCCCAGCCAATGATTGCAGCATTATGGACAATGATTGGCTCATCATGACCAATCATTAGCTCATTATGGCCAATCATTGGTTCATAAATATTTATCCAAAACTTCCTAATCTTGCCTTACTTTTTCCAGAAAACGCACAGACAATTTAACCACATAGAATCATTACTATTTAGTTTTCATCGAATATTTACAGTACCTAATCTATTCTTTTATAAAATTTCATTGTTTTCTCTCATGAAAATCAATAAATTACCTTCACATGGCCTCTAATTACCCCAACTATGACTGGCTGCATTGCATCAGAAAAAGACATTAGTTACTCCTTCAACCAAAATCTTAAATTCATCCCATATCCCATTTATCCCGTAATGAATTAACTAAAATCAATTACGACAACTGTACAATAGATTGTTACCAGAAGATTGAAAAGTTCCGCTCTTGTGCGTCGGCTAGGTACGTTTCTGCCCCTCCTTCTTTTCTAATTTAGTAGTTTATTAAAACTAACAAAATCCACTAACTTATTCTTTTAACTTATTACCCTAATAGTATCAAGTCTTAAATAAGTAGTCACTTTAGCCCACTAACTATTGATTAATTCAATTAGCTACAATTATTTCTCAATTAATTAACTTTAGTTAAGCAAATAATTTAAATTTTCAAAAAATAGCCTCCCGAGTCATTACATTATCCACCACTAAAAATCATGTTCGTCCTCGAACATAAAGTAAAAGAAAGTACCTGGAGCTTAAAAAAGTTGAGGATATTTGGCACGCATGTCAGACTCTGTCTCCCAAGTTGCCTCTTCTACTGAACAGTGCTTCTACTGTACCTTCACTGATGCAATCTCCTTGGTCCTAAGCTTTCTAACTTGCCTATCCAATATAGATATATGATCCTCCTCATATGTCACGTCTAGATCCAGCTACACAGAATCGAGTGAAAGTACATGAGATTCATCCCAAATATACTTTCGAAGCATCGAGAGGTCGAACACAGGATGAACTGCCGACAAACTACTAGGTAAGGCAAACCTATAGGCTATATCTCCCACTCGGCTCAAAATCTCAAAATGTCCACTGAATATAATGATCAACTTGCCCTTCTTTACGAACCTCATCACACCCTTCATGGGTGATACTCGGAACCAAACATGATCAACCTCCATAAACACTAAGTTTCTAACTCTCCGATCTGCATAAATCTTCTATCGACTCTAAGTTGTCAACATTCTATACTGAATCATACAAACTTGCTCAATAGCATCGCTAAGCAAGTCGGTTTCCAAAGAGTCCATCTCCGCTGAATCAGACCAAACAATCGGAGACCCACACCGTCTTCCACAGAACGCCTCAAATGGGGCCATCTGTGTCACATCCGGGTTTACCCCCTAGATGCAACCCGCGTCGTCGCCCTTCTGAAGGACTAAGACTAGCCTCTTAGTTTCATGTCATTACATTCATAGGTTGAAAAGTGCAGAAAATTTGAAAACTTTTATTATTACTACTTGGAGGTTTACATAGACCTCTACATACAGATAATATATATTCATATTGAGAATACATAGACCCTTCATACAGAAAGGTTATATAGCCTTCGACTTTTATTGCACATACATATAAAAGAATATGGAATAAAGTCTCAATGATTGTCTCATCTCATACCATCTATATGAATATCACAACATAGACATATCCCTTACATCAATTCAACAAGACCATGTATAGGTCATATGAAAGTACAATATTCAATTAACAAGAAAAAAAATGATAGAGTCAGTACGCTCATATAACAAAATCCAAATGTAGAATATGGAATTGCCCCCGAAAGTTGAGGACCTACCCCACTAGGATGAAAGGAAGAATCCAAGTCTTCAATAATGTCGTCTCCCAAAACTCCTCAACGACCCGAACCTAAAAGGTTTGCGGAAAATGGAAGAAAATGGGTTAGTACTCCACCTGTACTAAGTATAAGATCTTATGCACATATACAAGAGAAATATGCAAAAAGGGAGTTTTTAGTTAAATCGTGCCATTTTACTCCTTAAGAACTGATGCACAACCAATAGTTAAGGAAGTCAAATGTATATCAACACGCTTGGACCCATAATATCGTATACACTATCACCAAGGAATATCATCACAAGCATGAATAAGAGTGATCACATAAATAGCAAAGTAAGGTAACAAATCATAAATTCCCAGTGTTGACAAGTGCAATGACCAAGTAAAGCCCCATAACCCTACTTAATAAAGTCACCCAACAAGAACTATAATTAGTGTCATACTCCACACAATATGACCTCATATATTCACAAATTCATATCTTTAGTAATTAAGACCGTTAAGACCATTTGCATGTTCACAAGCATCTTAATCATCAAATAAAAACATTTACATCTAACACCATCCATATACATAATATTAAGTTCCCAAAGCTCCCATCAAGGCAAACTAGTGCAAGGCAAGTAGAGTCCCATACCCCTACCTAGGCTAAGTCAAACCCCTCAAGTCCCTTTAGTTAGTCTATGATTCTTTCCTTTATTTTAGTTTAGGGAACACTCGACTTAACTGACATAGATCACATGAGCTAAATATGGAATCCGGTGTCATAAGACCTTACACCGATGGAACGTGGTCTACCAGCCAAGGTAAAACCTCATATAAACATAGCTTTCTAGGTGGATCCACTAGCTAGTATCCCTTGGTGACACCATAATTTATGGAGCTTGGGGGACCATGGAAATATCAACTCTACACCCTATATTGGTTTATGAGGCTATCTACCCCGTAAAGACCGCAGTGAACCCTACCTTCCCTACTTGGGGAAGTGTCACCCCCTCACCTACAAGATCACTCGGTGCTAAGCTAGGTCCTTTTTTTGAAATGTCTTTCAGTGCTTATTAACAATCATAACTTAGTTTACATCATAGGTTCTACCCCTTGTATAATCATCATCATCAAAATCTCAATAAGAATTGTATGAATATAAATTCTTTAATCACAACTCACATTAATGAGGTTAACACTTTACCATTTCATAACATATTAAGGCACATTGATAGTTTTCGACATCCTTATAGCACATACACCTTAATCAACCTCACAATATAGTCAAAACATTTCAATTCAACATCATACCACCCTATAATCCTAGTATAAGACATACTACAAATGTAATATCATGACTTAACAACAATTAATCACAATTGGGAGTAAAGATAGAGATTTTAAGACTTACCAAGTCTTCCTCATAGTCTATCATCAAGGTCTTATCATCAACCCATAACTTAACCTAACTTGGGGAGTGACATCATCACACCATGATAACCAATAGAATAACAAGGCCCATTGCATCTCCATAACACAATTCATCTTTAGATCACAACTTGAGACAAGGTACATAGGCTAATTTCACATTATAATTGATAACCTAAATCACATCTCAAGAACTAGCATGATAGGCCTATAATTCATCATAATTTAATCATAATAGCACCATAGGATAGTAATCAAATCAACAACCAACTAATTGAATGATCTCAATACAATATAGGTAATGATCACTACCTAGGGTAGGGATAGATGATCATATTCTTCAATTTAAACCAAACAATCAATAATTACCATAAACAAGTTAATTATGTTAATCTACTCAATATAACCCTAAAAATTGATTAACAACTCAATCCATAACTTCAATTTCGTAATTGAATGAAATCCATAAGAAAACTCAACTTTTTGAATTCTCTTTTGATGGAACCTTTTGAGGAAAGGATCTCAAATGTGAATAGAACCCATACCTTAATGTTTCTCAACAATTTGATGAAGAATCCACCCTTTTCCAGCCCCCAATTCACCTTCCAAGCTAACCTTCTATGGATTCTTCCAATTAGAGAAAGAAAGAAGAGAGAAGGAAGAGGGTTTATTTTAGAGTTGTGTTTTGATTAATGAGGGTTGAGGGTATTTATAGTAGGACTTAATCAACTTAATTAGTCTCTATTTAATCCCCAACTAACCCCTAAACCACTTAATTAATTAAATGAACTTAATTTAAAATGTGTAGGAATTTGCAGACCCCATCGATGAGACCTCGATCGATGGACCGTTGGTCCACCGACGGTCCGCGCTGCACATCAGTAAGTTGGTGTAGGTGAGGCTTTTCTCCAATTTTCTAAGTGTGGGATGACGGTGGCATCGATGCCCCGTCGATCCACACACGGACCGTAGCCTGCACCTCCGCACTTCGATTATTATTCTAGAAATTGTGCAGGTGAAGGGACCTTCTCCACCAGCCTAACTGAGGGATGACGGTGGCGTCGACGCCCCGTTGATCCACACACGGGCCATCATCTGTCCCGTCGGTGCACACTGCCAGGCAGTGCTTCATCAAACAGCAGGGGTCCTCCTCAAGGGCCGTTAGTTGGTCCATTGGGAGTCGTACCCGGACGTTTTAACCATGGAACAACTCAAACACCCATTAGTTACCTTTCCACCAACGTTCGCACAAATCCGACTCCTAAACTTAGTCAAGTAGGCTAAGGGGAACTATCATCCCTTTGAACCAACTTCCCAAACATTTTGGACATTTTGGTTCTTAAATCTTCTAAATGACCTATATTAATTAAAATGGACTTAGAAACACTGTTTAGACTTTATGACACCTATGTTACGCTTTACAATAATTCTTGGATTTTCAAGGTGTTAGATTATCCCCTTCTTAGGAACATTCGTCCCTGAATGACACTAAAATTCTTTTGAAGGAAGGAATAGACCCAAGACTAGCAGCCCAACCAATCAATAATATTAATTCGACATAAAACGTGTCATATCAACAAGACAAATATCACAACTCATTTTACCACACATAAGGCTCAAAACACTTCATCATGAGGCATTTCCTTCTCACAACACTAATGAGCTCAACATACATTACATGAGTCAATTAGCACAAACTTTAACTTAACAACATGCTACCTATCATTTTATGAAGATTCACCATATAAAAATGCATAACATAACTCAAAACAAGCAAACAGCAAAAATTTTCAAGTTTTTAATAGCAACACTAAGTAACTTCACTGTAAATTTCTTTCAAAAATGCATAATATGCAAAACTTCACCCAAAAATGAAGAAACCACATACCCTTGTCATAATAATATAATTAAAAAGAATGGCTAACCCTAATTATCAAAAAGATGAGGATAACGAGACTTTATATCGGCCTCGGCCTCCCATGTAGCACCCTCAACTAATTGATTTCTCCACAACACTTTTATGGATAAAACCTCTATTCCTTAACTTCTTGACTTTCCTATCAAGAACTTGAGCCGGAACTTCCTCATAATAGAGGTTATCCTTTACACTAAGACCCTCAATAGGAATAATGGACTCGGGATCACTACTACACTTTTTCAACATAGAAACATGGAAAACCGGATGAACTGAAGCCAATTCACTAAAAGTTTAAATTCATAAGCAACCTTACCAACCCTATGCAAGATTTCATAGGGACCCACATAACGAGGACTTAATTTCCTTTCTTGCCAAATCAAACCAACCCTTTCATCGGTGAAATTTTTAAATACACTTTCTCACCTTCTTCAAACTCCAAATCTCTTCTCCTATGATCAGCATAAGACATTTACCGACTATAGGCCGTTTGCAACCGGTTTCTTATGATATTGAACTTTTCCAAAGTATTCTAAATCAACTCGGGACCAAGAAGCGATGGCTCACCCACTTAAAACCATTCAATAGGAGACCTATACCTCCTACTATACAAGGTTTCATAGGAGCCATGGAAATGGATGAATGAAAACTATTGTTGTAGGCAAACTCCACCAAAGGTAAGTGTCTATCCAAAATCCCTTTAAAATCAATGATTCACACACTAAGCATATCTTCAAGGGTTTGTATCTTACGCTTCACTTGACCATCCGTTTGGGAATGAAAAGCGGTGCTTAACTTCACTGTAGTACCTAACCCATTTTGGAACGACCTCCAAAATCTAGATGTGAATTATGTGCCCCAATCCGATATGATGTATAACAAAATACCATGGCGGCACACGATCTCATATAGGAAGATTCTTGCATAATCCTCCACTGAATATGAATACTTGACGGGAATAAAGCGAGCGAATCTAGTCAATCGATCCACAACCACCCATATGGAATCATAGGAATTTTGTGTCCGAGGTAAACCTACTACAACGTCCATATTGATGTCTTCCCAATTCCAAGTATGAATTTGGATCTCTTGTAGTAAGCCACCCGGTTTAAGGTGTTCAGCCTTTACTTGTTGGCAATTCGGAAACTTAGCGACAAATTCCTCTATGTCCCTTTTTAGACCTTTCCACCAATATATTTCCCATTGGTCATGGTACATTTTTGTCGACCCCGAATGAATTGAGTAGCGGCAAACAAGTGCTTCGTCTAAGATCCGATCCCTCGACCCATCTACATCGGGAACACATAGTCTCCCTTGGTATCTTAACACACCATCCCCTCTAAGGAGAATGATTCATTCAACTTGCCATGAAAGGATCCTTTCAGTTCCATTAAGGCTAAATCAAGGTGTTGTTTGGACTTCACCTCAACCACTAAAGATGACACGGAGTTATGATGAACTATGGCACCCCCATCCAGAGAAATATCCAACCTTTCTCTCCACCTAGCCAACCTATGTACTTCCCTTGCTAGGTCCTTTTTTTCTTCATCAAGATGGGATACACTACCCATAGTCATTCGACTTAGGGAATCTGCGACTACATTAGCCTTTTCGGGGTGATAAAAGACATTCATATCATAATCTTTCAACAATTCAAGCCACCTTCTTTGTCGGAGATTCAACTCGTTTTGGGTAAACACATATCGGAAACACTTATGATTGGTAAAAACATCAACATGAACCCCATACAAGTAATGCCTCTATATTTGAAAAGAAAACACCACGGCCGGTAATTCAAGGTCATTAGTGGGGTAATTTCTCTCATGTACCTTTGGTTGCCTAGAGGCATAAGCTATCACCTTCCCGTTTTGCATAAGCATACACCCCAAACCTACTCAGGATGCGTCACAATACACCACAAAACCCTTTGTACCCTCTGTTAAGGTCAACACAGAGCGGAAGTAAGCCTATCTTTCAATAATTGGAAGCTATTCTCACATGTCTCCGACCACTCAAAATTTTTACTCTTTCGGGTCAAAGTAGTCAAAGGAGACGCAATGGACGCGAAACCATCCATGAACCTCTGATAGTAAACCCCTAAACCCAAGAAACTCCTCGTGTCAATCGGAGTCAATGGTCTAGGACAATTTTTCACTGTTTCTGTTTTCCTTGGGTCTACCTCAACTCCCTCACCAAAAATGATGTGCCCAAGAAAAGTCACCGATCTCAACTAAAACTCGCACTTAGTATATTTGGCATATAATTGATGTTCTTTAAGGGTTTGCAATACTACCCTCAAATGACCCATATGATCATCCTCATTTTTCGAACATACCCATATATCGTCAACGAAGACAATGACAAACGAATCTAGATAATTTCAAAATACTCTATTTATTAGGTCTATAAATGTCGCCGAAGCATTAGTGAGACCGAAAGATATGACCAAGAACCCATAATGCTTATAACTAGTCCGGAAGGTCGTCTTTAGTATATCCTCCCCTCTCACCCTAAGTTGATGAAACCATGTCCTCAAGTCTATCTTTGAAAAGTAACTCACCCCTTGGAGTTGGTCAAATAAGTCATTAATCCGAGGGAGTGGATACTTATTCTTAATGGTGACCTTGTTGAGTTGGCGATAATCAATTCACATTCTCAAAGACCCATCCTTCTTTTGGAAAAATAACACCGGAGCACCCCATGGAGATATACTAGGACTTATAAATCCTTTGTCAAGCAAATCTGTGAGTTGAGCCTTCAGCTCCTTCAATTCGGCCGGAGCCATCTGATATGGAGGGATTGAAATGGGATTTGTTTCCGGTAGCAAATTGATAACAAAATCAATTTCCTGTTCGTGAGGAATACCAAGAAGGTCATTAGGAAAAACCTCTTGAAATTTACTCACTACGGGGACCGACTCAATAGGAGGAATTTTGGAATCCAAATCTTGGACTCTTAGTATGTGATAGAGACAACCATTTGAGATCATTTTACATGCTTTAGACAAGATATGATGCGACCTCTAGGAATAGAATTTCCCCCCTTCCACTAAACAACGGGTTCATTTGGGAAGTTAAACCTCACCACTCTTGTCCTACAATCAATGGATGCAAAACATGCATGAAACCAATCCATACCCAATATAATATAAAAATCAAGCATTTTGAGTTCTACTAGATCAACATAAGAAACTCTATTGGGCAATGAAATAGGACGACTTCGATAAACTCTTTTATCAACAACTGACTCTCCAACCGGAGTAAACACTAGGAAAGGCTCATGCAAAATATCGGGTAAAGTATCAAACTTTTTAGCTACTAGAGGTGTAACAAACAACAAAGTAGCACCCGGATCAAGTAAAGCATACACATCAAGGGTAAAAAATTTTAACATACCAGTCACCACGTCGGGAGAGGTCTTTTGCTCACCCTATAACGAAGAGCATAGAAGTGGTTCTTCTTTGGAGCATCACTAGAACCACTTGGTTGTCCAACCTTCTCTTGACCCTTAGCGTTAGGACAGTATCTCACCTTGTTCCCAAGCTTCCCACAACCAAAACATTTGTCCGACCCAAGGAGGCAAGAACCAAAATGTTTTTTTCCACATTCATTACAAGATGGTTTCTCAATAGAGAAACTCCTAATCTTCCTTTTTTGGACTTTTGACCTAGGGGCCTTTTAATCCCTAGCCTTAGCAAATTTTGATGGAACTTGATTTGAGAACCTCTTCTTGAATCTAGGCTTGTCTTGAATCTCAAGCCTATTCTTTGTAGCTCCATCCTCAAAGGACCTTGCCCTCTTTGTATCCCTATCCTTCCTCTTAGCTCTAGCCTCCTCCACCCTCCTAGCATGCACAATAAGATGGGAAATGTTCATATTGTCATGAAACATCGCCGAATGACATTCTTCTTGTGAATCATTTGATACTCCCGTCACAAATTGACTCATCTCATCTCGAGGATCGGAGACCAAGGAAGGAGCATATTTATCCAAATGGATGAACTTCAAGGAGTAATCATGAACAGTCATACCCCTTTGGCGGAGGTTAATGAATTCCACCACTTTCTCCTCCCTCATCTCTCTAGGAAAGAACGATCTAGAAAAGCCCCCTTAAAATCCTCCCAAGTCACCGGACCACCGCTCAAAAGGCCTATTATCCCTCCATTGCACATACTGAGTTTGAGCCACTTCCTTGAGTTAATATATGGCCAACTCGGCCTTCAAACTTGAAGACACCCCCATAGCATATAGTATCTTGCAGACCTTATCAATTAATTCTTGGGGGTCTTCATCAACCTTAGACCCATAGAAAGTAAGGGGATTCATTCGAGAGAAGTCTCTTAGACGGGAAGCCATAGCAGTGACTTGTTGATGAGGATGGGGAACAATATCCCGATTGGATTGGGCCATCATAGCTTGGGCTTGAACCGTTGCAGCTTGTGATTGATTAGTCATGGCTTGGGTCATTTGAGCAAGAATAACCCTCATTTCCACCTCAATCATAGGTGGAGGGTGAGTCGAGGCTTGATCAACATTAGCATTCTCCTAGAGTGGAGAAACTTGCTCATCTTGGGGAGGATCTCCCGCATTAGCAATATCCTCCTCAAGTCGTCGAGACGCATTCCTTCAAGTGTTCATGATTCCTATAAGCACAACAATCAGATAAGATGCAAAAGCACACCATAAGTATACTCTATTGGCACGATATAAGAAAGAGAGTGATTCCTAAGCATCATATAGGTTCCTACTCATAAGTGTGGCGCACTTCACAATTATGAATACAAACATACATAGACGTGGTAGAGAGAGAGACATAAATCAACGATATTCAACATGGCTCTGATACCAAGTTTGTCACATCCGAGTCTACCCCCTACACATAACCGGCGTCATCGCCCTTTTGAAGGACTAAGACTAGCCTCTTAGTTTCATGTCATTACATTCATAGGTTGAAAAGTGCAGAAAAATTTTTAAAACTTTTATTATTACTACTTGGAGGTTTACATAGACCTCTACATACACATAATATATATTCATATCAAGTATAAATAGACCCTTCATATAGGAAGGTTACATAGCCTTCTACTTTTGTTGCACATACATATAAAAGAATATGGAATAAAGTCTCAATGATTGTCTCATCTCATACCATCTAAACGAATATCACAACATGGTCATAGCCCTTACATCAATTTAACAAGACCATGTATATGTCATACGAAGTAAAATATTCAATTAACAAGGCACAAAATGATGGAGTAAATAAGCTCATAACAAAATCCAAAGCTAGAAGATGGCATCACCCTCGAAAGTTGAGGACCTACCCCACTTGGATGAAAGAATGAATATAAGCCTTCAATAATGTCGCACCCCAAAACTCCTTAACGATCGGAACCTAAAAGGTTTGGGTAAAAGGGAAGAAAATGGGGTTAGTACTCCATATGTACTAAGTATAAGATTTTATGCACATATACAAGCAAAATATGCAAAAACATAACTTTTAGTTAAATCATGCCATTTTAGTCCTTTAAGAACTTTTGCACAACCAATAACTAAGGAAGTCAAAATTTTATCAACACGCTTGAACCCATAATATCGTATACTCTATCACCAAGTAATATAATCACAAGCATGAATAAGAGTAATCACATAAATAGCAAAGTAAGGTAACAAATCATAAATTCTCATAGAGTAAACAAGTGTAATGACCAAGTAATGCCCCATAACCCTACTTAATCAAGTCACCCAACAAGAATTATAATTAGTATCATAGTCCACACAATATAACCTCATATATTCATAAATTCATATCTTTAGTAATTAAGACCATTTTCATGTTCACAAGCATCATAATCATCATATAAACATATCTTTCTAGGTGGATCCACTAGCTAGTATCCCTTGGTGACACCATAATTTATGGAGCTTGGGGGACCATGGAAATATCAACACTACACCCAACATTGATTCATGAGGCTATCCACCCCGTAAAGACCGCAGTGAACCCTACCTTCCCTACTTGGGGAAGTGTCACCCCCTCACCTACAAGATCACTTGATGCTAAGCTAGGTACCTTTTTTTAAATGTCTTTGAGTGATTATTAACAATCATAAATTAGTTTAAATCATAGGTTCTACCCCTTGTATATTCATCATCATCAATAGCTCAATAAGAATTGTATGAGTATAAGTCCTTTCATCACAATTCATATAAGTGAGGTTAACACTTTAGCATTTCCTAACATATTAAGGCACATTGATAGTTTTCACCATCCTTGTAGCACATACACATTAATCAACGTCACAACATAGTCAAGACATTTCAATTCAACATCATACCACCCTATAATCCTAGTATAAGGCATACTCAAAATGTAATATCATGACATAACAACAATTAACAAAATTGGAAGTAAAGATAGATATTCTAAGACTTACAATGTCTTCCTCATAGTCTATCATCAAGATCTTACCATCAACCCATAACTCAACCCAACTTGGGGAGTGACATCATCACACCATGATAACCAATAGAATAACAAGGCAAATTGTATCTCTATAACACAATTCATCTTTAGATCACAACTTGAGACAAGGTACATAGGCTAATTTCACATTATAATTCATAACCTAAATCACATCTCAAGAACTAGAATGATAGGCATATAATTCATCTTAATTTAATAATAATAGCACCATATGATAGTAAAAAAATCAACAACCAGCTAAATGGAATGATCACAATACAAAATAGGTCAAGATCACTACCTAGGGATAGGGATAGAGGATCATATTCTTCAATTTAAACCAAAACCATCAATAATTACCATAGAAAAGTTGATTTTCATGTTAATATACTCAATATAACCCTAAAAATTCATTAAAAACTCAATCAATAACTTCAATTTCGTAATTGTAAGAAACCAATACGAAAACTCAACTTTTTGAAATCTCATTTGAAGAAACCCTTTGAGGAAAGGATCTCAAAGGTGAATAGAACCCATACCTTAATGTTTATCAATAATTTGATGAGGAATCCACCCTTTTCCAGGCCCCAATTCACCTTCCAAGCTAAGCTTCTATGGAGTCTTCCAATTAGACAGAGAAAGAAGAGAGAAGGAAGAGAGTTTATTTGAGAGTTGTGTTTTGAATAATGAGAGTTGAGGATATTTATAATAGGACTTAATCAACTTACTTAGTATCTATTTTATCCCCAACTAACCCCTAAGCCACTTAATTAATTAAATGAACTTAATTTAAAATGTGAAGGAATATGCAGACCCCATCGATGAGACTTCGATCGACGGGCTGTTGGTCCACCGACGGTCAGTGATGCACATCCATAAGTTCGATCAGATACTGGTGCATGCAGGCTTTTCTCTAATTTTCTAAGTGTGGGACGACTGTTTCATAGACACCTCGTCGATCCACACACGCACCGTAGCCTGCACCTCCGCACTCTGTTGATGATTCCAGAAAATCTGCAAGGGGCGGTGCTGCATGAAATTACAGGGGTCCTCCACAAGGGACCTTGGTTGGACCTAGGGGAGTCTTACCCGGATGTTTTTACCATGGAACAACTAAAACACCCATTAGTTACCTCTCCACCAAGGTTCGCACAAATCCGACTCCTAAAACTTAGTCAAGTAGGCTAAGGCACACTATCATCCGTTTGAAACAACTTCCATGACATTTTGAACGTTTTAGTTCTTAAATCTTCTAAATGACCTATATTCATTAAAATGGACATAGAAACAGTGTTTAGACTTTATGAAACCTATGTTAGGCTTTACAATGAGTCTTGGATTTTCAAGGTGTTACAATCTGGATACTAGAGTGATAACTGTTATTATAGGAAATCTCCGCTAAGGGTAAATGCTGGTCCCATCTAGCTTCGAAATCGATCACACGCCCGGAGCATGTCCACCTGAATTGTCCGTTCGTACTGACCATCTGTTTAAGGGTGAAAAGTTGTACTAATATAAAACTGAGTACCCATACCATGTTGTAATGCCTTCAAGAATAAGAAGTGAATAATGAACCTCGATCTGATATAATAGAAACAAGAACCCCATGTAGTCACACAATCTAATGGATATATATTGAGGATAACTTCTCTGTCGTATACTTTACCCGAACCGGAATGAAGTGGCAGACTTGATCAGCCTGTCAACGACAACCGAAATAGTCATAACCACCCACTACGGTAGGCAAACCCAGAACAAAGTCCATATTAATTCGCTTCCACTTCCAAGTAGGAATAGGCATCCTCTGAGATACACCCCCGGGCCGCTGGTGCTCACACTTGACCTGCTGGCAAGTCAAACACATCAAAACAAAGTCTGAAATATCTCTCTTTATCCCACACCACTAGTAATGCTGACTCAGATCATGATACATCTTCGCCGCTCCCGGATGGATGGAATATCGAGAATAATGATTCCCCTCAAGAATCAATCTAATCAACTCGCCCATCTTGGGTACACCGATCCTGCGTCCGATCCTTAAGACACAATAAAAGTCAAGTACAGCCTCCTTGGCTTCCCCTCTCAATAATTTGTCTCGAATAAGACATAATTTTTCATCATCAAACTGGTGTGAACTGATCTGCTCAACCAAAGAAGATCGAGCCTCAATAAGAGCAATCATCACATCACTCTCCTCTGAAATCTGCAGTCGGACAAGACTCTTAGCTAACATCTGAACATCTCTAGCCAATGGTCTATCCTCAATACTAAGTGCTGCAAGACTCCCCATGCTAGGAGTCTTCCTACTCAAAGTATCGACCAATCATTGGCCTTCCCCGGATGATACAAAATGGTAACATCATAGTCCTTCAGCAACTCCATCCATCTACGCTACCTTAAGTTTAGATCCCTCTAACTAATGATATCCTGAAGACTCCGATGATCACTGAAGAATTTTATAATGCACACGATACAAATAATGACACCATAACTTAAGTACAAATACCACACCCGCCAACTCCAAATCATGAGTAGGGTAGTTCTTCTCTTGGGACATCAACTGTCTAGAAGAATAAGTAATCACTTTCCCCTTCTGCATCAACACACCACCCAATCAAACTCCTAAAGCATCACAATACACAGTAAAATCTACACCCTCCTCAGGTAGATTCAACATAGGAGCCGAGGTCAACAAAGTCTTGAACTTTTGAAAGCTCTCCTCACACTCAATAGACCACTGAAAAACCATATCCTGTCGAGTCAATCTAGTTAATGGAGCTGCAATAGTAGAGAAACTTTGAACAAATCGTCGATAATATCATGTCAATCCCACAAAACTCCGAATCTCAGTAGGTGAAGTAAGTCGCGTACAGCCTCTAACTGCCTCAATCTTGGACGGATCTACTCTAATACCATCCTTGGACACCATGTGTCTCAAGAATGCGACAAAGATAAGCTAGAACACATACTTTGAGAACTTGGCATACAACTTCTCTTCTCTCAACTTCTGAAGTACAATCCTCAAGTGTCGGACATGGTCCTCCTCAGTCTTGGAGTAAGCCAAGATGTCATCAATGAAAACAATCATAAAAGAATCAAGGTATGGTCGAAACACCCCATTCATCAACTCCATAAATTTTGCAGGGGCATTAGTCAATTCGAAGGACATCACTAGGAACTCATAGTGCCCAGATCGGGGTCGAAAAGTTGTCTTAGGGATATCTAATGCCCTAATATTCAACTGATGATACCCAGACCTCAAATTAATCTTAGATAACAATGATGCTCCTACTAGCTGATCAAATAAGTCATCAATATACGGAAGATGATACTTATTCTTTACAGTTAGCTTTTTCAACATTCTCGAATCAATACACATCCTCATAGTCCCATCCTTATTCATCACAAACAATACAGGGGCACCCAAAGGTGATACACTAGGTGAATAAAACCCTTACTCAATTAATTCTGCAACTGACCCTTCAACTCTTTCAACTCTGCTGGAGCCATACGATAGGGATGGACAGAAATAGGCTTAGTGCCGGGATCCAAATCAATAGAAAAATAAATATCCCTATCGAGAGGAACACCTGCAAGATTAGAAGGGAATATATTTGGAAACTCCTCAGCCACGGGAACAGAGTCCATGGGACATGTATCAACACAGGTATCCCAAATAAAAGCTAAGTAACACCCTCTCTCCATCAATCTCTGAGCACGGATACAAGACATGACCTTGCTAGGATATAAACCACTAACACCCTTCCACTCAACCCTCGAAACACCAGGCATCGCTAAGGTTACAGTCTTAGCATTACAATCAAGGACAACATGATAAGGAGAAAGCCAATTTCATACCTAAGATAACGTCAAAGTCTACCATCCCTAAAATGATTAAGTCTATCCAAGTGTCATACCTAGATCGATACACTCGATCTACTACTAAGGGCTTACACACGAGTGTAGAAACACGAATAGGTACAATCATGCTATAATATATCATAATAAATTCAGCAGCAAACTAGGTAGACATATAAGAGAATGTAGACCCTAGATCAAACAATACAGACAAAGGTTGACGATATACTGGGATGATATCTGTAATAACAATATCAGAGGTCTCTGCATTAGCTCTCCCCGGGAAAGCAAAACAGTGGCCGCCTCGTCCACCTCTAGCCTGGGTGGTGCCTCTACCCCCACTTTGCTGAACTGCAGCACCTCTAGTAAAAACTCCACTGCCTCTACTTTACTGAACTGTTCACCGGCCTCTACCCTGCGGTGCCGGTGTCCTAGTCTGAAATAAAAAGCTAGGTTGGGGCCCACAACGACCCCTTTCAGAAGTGCACTGCCGCATTAGGTGATTAGGATCTCCACAAGTAAAGAAAAATCTCTGTCCTGGGAACTACTGTGTGGACCCTAAAAACCCACTATAATTGCCTTGCCCTATAGGTCGTTGTTGTGAACCGTACGAGCCCTAACCAAGGCTGTAAGAACCCCTAGATGTCTGAACACCCTGGGATGTCCGCATAGATGAATGAGTGGGTCCCCGCTGCTGAAAGAAACCACTCCCTCTTTTTGATTCCGTACCTCCAAATGAGGCACCATGAAACTGACCTGATGTACGGGCCCTTTTAGGGTCCCCAAGCTCCTCTCTCTCCATCAATTCTGCCTCTTTGGCGGTGCTCACGAATGATTAGAACGAAGCCCCATCTCTAGATGCCTGAAACACAGGTCACCTAATAGAGAAAGTGAATCCCCTCACAATTCTGCGGATCCTCTCTGTCTCATATTGAATAAAAGACAACGCATTCCTAGACAACTAGAAAAAATGCGCCTCATACTCTGTAACCGATAAATTATACTGTCTCAGATTCTCAAACCCCAAGCGACTCTCCTCTCTCATGCTCCAAGGGATAAAACAATCATGGAATGCACTAGAAAACTTCTCCCAAGTCAGTGGAGGAGATCCAACTGGCAAAGCCCTAGAATAAGTCCTCTTCCACTCTCTCCCTGATCCACGAAGCTGGGGTGTAGCATATCGAACCCCATGTGACTCAGCTAATCCAACCACATCTAGAAACTCTCGGCACGTAGTCAGAAACTCATGAGCATCCTCACTCTTCCAACCCTAAAACTAAGATGGATCCATATTTCGAAACCTCTAATATCTACGTTGATTGTCGTCTGTCAGAACAATTAATGGGGCACCTTGACCCTCAACTTCTAATGCATATTATTCTCAACTGCGGGATTCACTGGTAACTGTGTAGCGACCTGTTTAGTCGTTTTGAGCAACAGATTTTATTTCTGGAAAAACTGTGTGAGTCGACGGAACCCACGACGGACCGTCATGGGCACGACGGGCCGTCATGGGCACGACGGGCCGTCGAGGGGGTCTCGTTCCAAAAGACTTAGACTTCTGAAATTTGGGTACTGAAATCGACTCTCCGAACTTGGCGACGGACCTGCAGGACGAACCATCGTGGGCACGACGGACCATCGCAGGTGTCTCGTTCCAGAACACTTAGACTTCTGAAATTTGGGTACTAAAATCGACTCTCTGAACTTCGTAACGGAAGTGCAGGACGGACCGTCGTAGGCACGACGGGCCGGCACAGACTCCTTAAACAAATTGAGTCCATGACGAACCTGCATGACGGACCGTCGCAGGCACGACGGGCCGTCACAGGTTGCGTAATCCCAGGTGGAGTCGGATTTCTTTACACGTTTTAAGGGACGTTTTGGACTATTCCTACTTTAATTATAAAGTTAGAGGGTTAAGGATTATAAGTATAATTACTTGGGGGTTAAAAGAGGTAAGCTTGAGTTAATTAGTGGGATATTATTACCATCTTTATACTGAATTATATGTTAATTAGGGTAAAGAAAGAGGGTTTGAATAAGAAAAAGAAAAAGAACAGAAAAAGAGAACGCACGATT
>NC_028643.1:57190648-57190974 GCF_001406875.1 Solanum pennellii
ACTGAGGAAGTAGTAATGGAGGGTGAGGAAGGGGAGAACGAAGAAGTACAAAATGAGGGATTGCCACCCCAACCTACCCCAGAGATGATCAACCAGGTTCTGGCATATCTTAGTGGGTTATCTGATCAAGGCCAGACACCTCCAGTGGTTTCTGCACCAACACCTCAGGTTCCGGAAGTACAACAGGCAACTGCTGCGGCTCCCCGCATGGATGTGCAATTAGGAATAGGCACATTTCCTCGCCTGACTACAGGGCCGGTAATGACAAGCGATCAGCACGAACTGTTCAGTAAGTTCTTGAAATTGAAACCTCCAGTCTTTAAGGG
>NC_028643.1:57198318-57206001 GCF_001406875.1 Solanum pennellii
TTTAGTAATTTGATCATAGATGTTCTTGTGGTGATGACTTCCAGATTTTGGGGAATAATAGATGTTGAATTTTTAGAAGTTATTGAATTGTCTTTTTATTAATGAGTTTACGTCTTCTGCACCGTATTTTTTTCATTATGGTTAAAATGTTAAGGTTAAGATTGGTTGGTTCGCTCACATAGGAGGGTAAGTGTGGGTGCCAGTCGCGGCTCGGTTTTGGGTCGTGACAAACTGCCCCACCGAACAACTGGAGCTTGTTGTTCCTCTTGGGTCTGAGCCCCCTCTCTACTTTGAGAGTCATGTGGTGTGGCAGTTGCACCACCGCCCTAAGTAAGTCCCTTCAGGAAACTTAACACCCTCAATAATGTACCATAAAGCAAGGTGTGACTGCAAGCTCCGGATGAACTTGGTCCTCTCTGCCATCAATCTGAGGTTCTGGAAAGACCTCTCTAGCACGACCTCTCACTGGTGCTGCTCCATGGACACGACCTTTAGCTAGTGTCGTACCATGAGCTCGACCTATAGCTCAAGCTCTACCCCTACTTCTAGCTGGGGACTCAACAACTGCCTCGGAAAGTGCCTCCCCTCTACCACTAGTAACATTATCTTTAGTCCTCGTCATCTGTCAAAAGAGTATACAATAACTCAGAACAAAGAAAAGGTAACCACACATGATGAGAAAGAATGAACAAAAGGAAGATTCCTAATAGTCTTTACAACCTCTAAGAGATAAGTACAGACGTCTCCATATTGATCCTTAAGACTCTACGTAGACTCGGCTTGTGTACAAATGATACCTATGAACCTAGGCTCTGATACCATTTTGTCACGACCCAAAAATGGGAGTGATGGCACTCGTTTTATCCTACGAAGACAAGTCATCCTAAAACCCAACATCTAACAAAATTCAAAAATAACCAAAAGTCCAATAAAAGTTTCTATTACAAAAACAAGTCAACTTAATTCAATCCCCAAAACAAGGTTGTCACGTGCACAACCTCTAATGCAAATACTAGATTTGAAATAAGATACGAGTCTAAAATGAAGTTATCTTTCAAGTAAAAACAAAGTCAGAAACTGGAGTAGGAAGGTTCACTGAGATGAAAAACAGCTACCTCAAAATTCTCCACAAGATGCCTCGGAAACGAAGAGAATGGAAGGTATCACGAATATCCAGGCTCGTAACCTAAAACAAAAAAATTGTAGAAGCAAGGGGTGAGTACCAACCACACGGTACCCAACAAGCAAACCTCTAAGCACAAGTTAACGGAACAAAATACGGGTACTCACACCATATCTGATACTCCACACTACAAGCTAACAGTTCAGAGTTTACCAAGCACACAACTGAACAACAACACTATCAGATTACATATTCTATATAACAACTCAAGAATCAATAGTCACAAGTTTCACAGAAAAACACTCACAAGATCAACATAACACAATATCTAGTTCATTAATAATAAATATGTGTAATGTCATGAGATGCAATGTCAAGTATAGTGATGCATGTCTTCCCTAATGATACACACTCACTGTCTCTCAGTCTAGGACCCGTGGGGGACATATATGTCCATGCATCTCTCGCAGTGCACGACACGAGCCTTGATAATAGTAACCATCGCAGCGCGTGATACGACCCTCAAAATGGTACATCCTCTTATCACAACCATGTCTCAAATGCAATGCTAATGACATGCTCAAATGCAAATGAGGAGATAACTATTTTGATAACAAAGAACGATTTACAACAAGGAATACAACACTAACAAATAGGCACCAAGTCTCCAAATTATTCTCAAAACAACACAAGAAAATACACAAATTTCATACGCTTAAAAAGGATTTAGAAATTCACTTGCCTTAGCCACTCGAATAATCTCTCCGGGACTTGAGTCTTCCATTTCCATTGAGATTTCAAATCGATGCAATCTTTTTAAGTATATAAATTCACAATAACGTTTCGAAACTAACAAGACCCACATTATAATCAAGTTTGTAATTCTTGATTTCAATTAACATTTTCACTATCATAGTTTTCCAAGTTTCAAGCCTAGGATTAAATTTCGATTATTTATTTTCCACTATCATAATTCGAATGACATTCACTTAGTACCATAAATATAATATTTAATTACACATGCCAACCTATCAAAACATGAATCGTAATATAATGGCCAAAGAAAAAAATTTACACCACTACTTTAATTAGAACAGTACTAGTACAATTGATCCCTTTTTTTCCTTCTATTTGATAAATATTATCCCAACCAATGATTGGATCATTATGGCCAATGATTTGTTCATTATTTCCAATCATTAGCTCATTATGACAAATTATTGGTTCGTCAATATTTATCCAAAACATGCCTTAGTTTTTCCAGAAAACGCACGGACAATTTAACCACATACAATCATTAGTATTTAGTTTTCGTCGAATATTTCCAGTACCCAATCTATTATTTTATAAAATTTCATTCTTTCTGCCCCTCCTCCTTTTCTAAATTAATAGTTTATTCGAACTGACAAATTCACTAACTTATTCTTTTAACACATTACCCTAATAGTATCGAGTCTTAAAAAAATGGTCACTTTAGCCCACTAACTATTGATAAATTCAATTATCTGCAATTATTTCTCAATTAATTGATTTCAGTTAAACAAATAATTTAAATTTTCCAAAAAAGGCCTCTTGGGTCATTACAACATTAGAGGCTTGTGCACATGAAAACCTGATTTTGGGGATTGAATTAAGTTGACTTGTTTTCGTAATAGAAATTGTTATTGGATTTCTGTTTATTTCCGCATTTTGTTAGATGTTGGATTTTAGGCTGACTTTTCTAAGAGGAAAAAGATGAGTACCATCACAACCATTTTTTGGTCGTGACAAAATGTGACCGACTATTAATATTAATGTTATTTTCATTAACCATCAACTAAATAATCTATTAAAACTACCCCACTAATTTAAAACTTATAATTATGAATAGTACAAAATACCCATTTAAAATCTATCGGAAAGTATTTTATCAAAGAAAAAAATTTTGTGCTCAAAACAATCATATGGGTTATTACATGGAATGAAGTTAAAACTAAAATAATTAGACTTAATAACTTGTTAAGTTGTTCAAATAATTTAAAATATATAATGTGGTAGAATTTGTGAATGTAATGTTTGAAAGTTAAAACTAAACTAATTAGACTTAAAAAATTTTAAGTAGTTTTAATAAGTTAAAATATATAATGTGGTTTATTTGGTGAATATAGTGTTGCAATTAAGTTAAAAATAAACTAATTAGACTTTAAAAGTTGTTAAGTTCTTCAAATAAGTTAAAATATATAATGTGGTTTAGTTGGTGAATATAGTGTTGGATTTAAGTTAAAACAAAACTAATAAGACGTAAAAAGTTGTTAAATTTTTTAAATAAGTTAAAATATATAATACGGTTTAGTTTGTGAATATAATGTTTGAATTAAGTTAAAACTAAACTAATCAGACTTAAGAAGTTGTTAAGTTTTTCAAATAAGTTAAAATATATAATGTGGTTTAGTTTGTGAATATAATATCAAAATTAAGTTTAAACTAAACTAATTAGACATAAAAGGTTGTTAATTTCTTGAAATATATTAAAATATATATTGTGGTTTAGTTGGTGAATATAATGTTGGAATTAAGTAAAAGTAAACTAATTAAACTTAAAAATTAATTAAATTCTTCAAATGAGTGAAAATATATAATGTGGTTTAGTTTGTCAATATAGTGTTGGAATTAAGTTAAAACTAAATTAATTAGACCTAAAAAGTTGTGAAGTTCTCAAATAAGTTAAAATATATAATGTGGTTGATTTGGTGAATATAGTATTGGAATTAAGTAAGAAATAAACTAATTAGAAGTTATTAAATTGTTCAAATATGTTAAAATATTTAATGTGATTTAGTTGGTGAATATAATGTTGGAATTAAGAAAAACTAAACTAATTAAACCTAAAAAGTTGTTAAATTATTCAAATATATTAAAATATATATTGTGGTTTAGTTGTTGAATACAGTGTTGGAATTAAGTAAAAACTAAACTAATTGGACTTAAAAAGTTATTAAATTCTTCAAATATGTTAACATATATAATGTGGTTTAGTTGGTGAATATAGTGTTGGAATAAAGTTAAAACTAAACTAATTAGACATAAAAAGTTGTTAAGTTCTTCAAATAAGTTAAAATATATAATGTGACTTAGTTGGTAAATATAGTGCTGTAATTAACTAAAAGCTAAACTAATTAGCCTTAAAAAGTTATTAAATTCTTCTAATATGTTAAAATATATAATGTGATTTAGTTTGTGAATATATTGTTCAAATTAAAAAAAACTAAATAGACTTAAAAAGTTGTTAAGTTCTTCAAATACATTAAAATATATAATATGATTTAGTTGGTGAATATAGTATTGGAATTAAGTAAAAAATAAACTATTAGACTTACAAAGTTATTAAATTTTTGAAATATGTTAAAATATATAATTTTGTTTAGTAGGTGAATATAGTGTTAGAATTAAGTTAAAACTAAACTAATTAGACTTAAAAAGTTGTTAAGTTCTTCAAATATATTAACATACATAATGTGCTTTAGTTGGGGAATTTAGTATTGGAATTGAGTAAAAACTAAATTAGTTAGACTTAAAAAATTCTTGTTCTTCAAATAAGTCAAAATAATTAATGTGGTTTAGTTGTTGAATATTATATTGGAATTAAATAAAAACTAAACTAATTAGGCTTAAAAAGTTACTAAATTCTTCAAATTTTGTGAATATATTGTTGGAATTAAGTTAAAGTTAAACTTATTAGACTTAAAAAGTTCTTAAGTTCTTTAAATAAGTTAAAATATGTAATGTGGTTTAGTTGGTGAATATAGTGTTGATATTAAGGTAAAACTAAACTTGTTAGACTTCGATAATTATTAAGTTGTTTTAATAAGTTAAAATATATAATGTGGTTAATTTGGTGAATGTAGCGTTTGAATTAAGGTTAAACTAAACTAAATAGACTTAAAAAGTTGTTAAGTTCTTCAAATAAGTTAAAATATATTATGTTGTTTAGTTAGTGTATATGTCACGACCCAAAACGAGTCGTGAGTGCCACCCACACTTAACCTACTAGGTGAGCGAACCAACAAATCTAAACCCCAACATTTACCAATAGTTCAACTATGAATAACAAAAATAACGCGGAAGATCCAAAACTTATTAATGTAACCAATTAAATAAGCTTCTAAAGTTTAACACTTATTATCCCCAAAATCTGGAAGTCATCACATCAAGAACATCTATCCTCAAACTACCAAGTCTAAGAGTATTTAGGAAACCAAAATAAGTAAAAAGATGGTCCATGTCGAAAATTCAAAGACATTAAGGCGTGGATGAGAGAATCTAGCATGAGCTAGAAATAATAGCTCACCCTGAACTCTGATGTATTGGAGACTGACTAGAGCTGAGGGCGAGTCGAAGTCGATGGTACACTTGCTGCACTCCACAAAAGAACAAAAAAGAAAATACAAGTAGGGGTCAGTACAAGGAACACGTACTGAGTAGGTATCATCGGTCAACTCAAAATAGAAATCAATATATAATGATTAATAATATAAAATCAACTACAATACTTAACATGTGGCAAGCAACAAACACATGAACCATTGACAACAACAACACCATAAAAGGTACACCATCAATCACAACATCAAGCACACGTAGGAGGACTCATGCCTCCACACCATACTCATTTGGAAAATAGGTTCCTTGAGATTAAGTATATTAAGTTACTTCAAGATTCCTTGCCTTTAATGTTATTGTGTCGGAATGTGACACTCCGATCCCATAATACCGTGTCGTAACGTGACACTCCGATCCCATAATACTGTGTCGGAACGTGATACTCCGATCCAATTATCTCATTATTTTATTTCAGCAAGCCTACTTTATTCAAGGCGTCATTTTAATAGAGAGGGTTCAAGATTAGAAATTCAACACTCTCATAATTTTAGGCAAACCATAAACCACATGTCACGACCCAAAACGAGTCGCGAGTGGCACCCACACTTATCCTACTATGTGAGCGAACCAACCAATCTAACCCCAACATTTCAACCAAATAAACAAAATATAATGCGGAAGACTTAAAACTCATTAATGAAAATCAATTAAGTAACTTCTAAAAACTCAATACTTATTATTCCCAAAAACTGGAAGTCATCACCACAAAAACATCTATCCTCAATTTACTAAATCTAAGAATATCTAGGAAGCTAAAATAAATAAAACAGCTAGTCCATGCCGGAACTTCAAGGCATCAAGACATGAAGAAGTAGATCAAGTCCAAGCTAGAAGCATTAGCTCACCCTGACATTTGACGTGATGAAGACTGGCTAGAGTTGCGGTTGAGTTGAAGACGATGGCACGTTTGCTGCACTCCACAATTAACAAAGAAAACAAATACAAGTAGGGGTCAGTACAAGGCACAAGTACTGAGTAGATATCATCGGCCAACTCAAAATAGAAAACAATATATATCAGATAATAACATAAAATCAACTAATATTCTTAACAGGTGACAACAACATTTACCATAACCCTTGGTCACAACACCAAGCACATCTATGAGGACTCAAGCCTCCACACCATACTTATTTCGGAAGCAGGTTCTTTAGATTGAGTATATTAACATATTTCAAGATTCATTCTCTTTACTACCCTGGTGTCGGAACGTGACACTCCGATCCATCTACTATCCTGGTGTCGAAACGTAACACTCCGATCCATCTACTATCCTGCTGTCGGAACGTGACACCCGATCCATTACTATCCTGGTGTCGGAACGTGACACTCTGATCCCCTAATACTACGTGTCGGTTCGTGACACCCGAACCCATTAACCTCATTCTTTTAGTTCATCAAGTCTTCTTTTATGCCAAGACATCATCATTAACAAAGAGGTTTTAAGGTTTAATATTCAACAGCCTCATCATGCTAAATCGTTACAATTATATAATCACATCATGCATGCACACAATTAAGCATATAGGAGACTTTACATTACTACCCAATACATATCATTCGCTATTAAGAGTTTACTATGAATAGCATAAACCATAACCTACCTCCACCGAAGAATTGTGATCAAGCAATCCACTTTCCCAAAGCTGCGTTCTTCCTCTCTCTCGATCGATCGTTTTCTCTCTTTTCCCTCTGTTCTTTCTATTTTTCTTATTGAGAACCCTTCTTCTTTTACCCTAATTAGCATATAATTAAGTATAAAAGATGAGAAAAAAAACCCCACTATTTGTTTCAAGGTTATCTCTTTTAACCCCCAAGTAATTGAATTATTAACATTAAACAACTAACTTTATAATTATAAGCAGGAATAGTCCAAAACGCCCCTTAAAACATTTAACAGAAATCCGACCCAGTCAGAGTCACGTAGCCTGTGACGGCCCGTCGTGCCTGCGACGGTCCGTCCTGCTGCTTTCGTCACAAAGTTCAGAGACTAAATTTCACTAAGGGGTCTGTGACGGTCCGTCGTGCCCACGACGTTCCGTCCTGCCATGTCGTCCCGAAGTTCAGAGAGTTGTTCGCAGTACCCAAATTTTCAGATTCCAAGTGTTTTGGAACGAGACCCCCTCGACGGTCCGTCGTGA
>NC_028643.1:57206390-57206598 GCF_001406875.1 Solanum pennellii
ATCCTGGGGGCAAGGCTAATTCATAAGCTGCCTCCCCCACGCACTTCAGAACTTCAAATGGTCCAATATACCTTGGGCTTAGCTTACCTCTTTTACCAAACCGCATCACACCCTTCATGGGTGAAACCTTCAGCAAAACTTGTTCACCCTCCATGAACTCCAAGTCTCTCACCTTTCGATCTGCATATTCCTTCTGCCTACTCTGAGC
>NC_028643.1:57206859-57208707 GCF_001406875.1 Solanum pennellii
TGTAGGTCACCTTAACTGGAATGAAGTGAGCAGACTTAGTTAATCTGTCCACAATTACCCAAATAGAATCAAACTTGCCCAATGTCTTTGGAAGACCAACAACGAAGTCCATTGCAATTCTCTCCCACTTCCATTCAGGAATGGGCATTCTCTGAAGTGTTCCTCCGGGCCTCTGGTGTTCATACTTTACCTGCTGACAATTCGGGCATTGGGCGACAAAATCAACAATATCACGCTTCATCCTACTCCACCAAAAATGTTGCTTTAGGTCACGATACATCTTGGTTGCACCAGGATGTATAGAATATCCTGAACTATGAGCCTCTGTAAGAATAGTGTGAATCAAATCATCGACGCGGGGTACACATACCCTTCCCTTAATTCTCAAAACACCTTCCTCATCGAGTTTTGCTTCTTTAGCCTCTCCTCGCAACACCTTATCTCGGATCCGGATCAGTTTCTCATCAGTAAACTGTTTTCCCTTAATCTTGTCAAGAAAGGAAGATCTTGCCTCCACACAGGCCAAAAATCCTCCCTTCTCATTTACTTCTAACCTCATAAATTCATTAGCCAGAGTCTGAACCTCTCTAGCCAATGGGCGTCTAGAAACTTGCAAGTGAGCTAGACTTCCCATGCTTCCTGCCTTTCTACTTAAAGCATCTGCTACAACATTAGCTTTTCCCGGATGGTACGGGATAGTGATATCGTAGTCCTTCAGTAGTTCCATCCATCTCCTCTGTCTCAAATTTAAATCTTTCTGAGTAAAGACATACTGTAGGCTACGATGATCCGTATAGACTTCACACTTAACCCCATATAGATAGTGTCTCCATTGCTTTAATGCAAACACTACCGCAGCCAACTCCAAATCGTGAGTCGGATAATTACGTTCATGCACCTTTAATTGCCTCAAAGCATAAGCAATTACATTCTTCTCTTGCATTAGCACTGCACCCAAACCAGAATAGGACGCATCACAATAGACAATGAAATTCTTACCTTCAACTAGCAGGGTAAGGATTGGTGCAGTAGTCAACAAGGTCTTGAGCTTCTGGAAGCTTTCTTCACATTCATCCGACCATACAAATGGAACATTCTGCTTAGTCAAATTTGTCAGTTGGGAGGCAACCGAAGAAAATCCCACGACAAATCAACGGTAGTAGCTAGCTAAACCAACAAAGCTCCTTACTTCTGTAACATTAGTAGGTCTTACCCAATTTTTCACCGCTTCGATCTTGGAAGGATCCACTATCACTCCATCCTTAGAAACTACGTGCCCCAAGAAGGACACCGAATCTAGCCATAACTCACACTTGGAGATTTTGGCATAAATCTTTTTCTCCCTCAACATTTCCAATACAATTCGCAAGTGCTCCTCATGTTCTTTCTTGCTCTTTGAGTATACCAGTATATCATCAATGAATACAATGACAAAAAGATCCAGATATGGCTAAAAAATCCCATTCATCAAGCTCATGAAAGCAGCAGGGGCATTCGTAAGCCCAAAAGACATTACTAAGAACTCATAATGCCCATACCTGGTTCGGAAAGCAGTCTTTCGCACATCTGCTGCCCGTATTTTCAATTGATGATAACCAGATCTCAAGTCGATTTTTGAGAAGGTACAAGCACCTTGTAGCTGATCGAACAAATCATCAATGCGAGGAAGAGGATACTTGTTCTTAACAGTTACCTTATTCATTTGTCTGTAGTCTATGCACATCCGAAAACTTCCATCCTTCGTCTTCACAAATAAAATCGGAGCACCCCAAGGGGATGCACTTTGTCTAATAAAGCCTTTTCCTAACAATTCTTGAAGTTGGGCCTTTAACTCCCTTAACTCTGCTG
>NC_028643.1:57218707-57227651 GCF_001406875.1 Solanum pennellii
TATATATATATATATATATATAAATTTAGAATTGAAAATTGAAATATATGTATTGTAATAATATGACACTTAAATGGAATAAAAATTAAAACTTGAGAATTAAGATTGAGACTTGAGAGGATATAGAAAATATATGAGAGAAATGAGAATAGATGGTTTTGTAAGAAATAGTAAGGGATAGGGGGGTATTTATAATATTAAAAATGGGTTAAAATATATTTCTTATAACTTGAGGGTTTAAATTAAAGTATTAAAAGTATGGGGATGATAGGGGGTGTTGGGGAAGTGAAAAAGCAAAAAAAAAAATACAAATGACATACATATTGGAATGAATATGATTTAAGAAATGATACTGGTAAGTAAAACAAATACATTGTGAAAAAAGTATGTCAAATAACATATAAAACTATAAGTGTTCAAATTTGTAAATTTTAGAAAATCAAATTTAATCGATAAAACTCTAAAAGTATTATCATAAAGTTTCGTAACAATAATTAATTTTAAAGATAAGGGCAAATAATGACCTTTAGGAAGAAGGAAGAGACCACTTATTTTAGGTCTTATAATCTTTTGCAAGGAAAGTAATGAAAATTTTTAGCAACTTAATGTAATTTGAAACGTTTTCCTCCTTGATTTCCTCTAGTTTGTTATTTCTTAATTATGTTATTTAAGTTAAATAAAGAAAAAATACATAAATCAGCTCATAATAAACTAAAATATTGTTATTTTTAATAAATATTGAAAATATTACTAAGGAATCCTATTAAATGTTAAAATATTGTTATTTTGAAAAAAATCTTTTTTTTTTATCAATGACTATAACTTGGGTCTAATTAAAAATTTATAATTATAGTTATGATCATTTATTTTTCATAATGAGAGGAAAATGAGTGAGATTAGGAGAGAATGATAAAATGCAGAGAGAGGAGAGATACTAGATACATACTACATTCGGCAATACAAGTTATATCAACAAATAGATCATATGATACATACAAATTGTGTTCAATCATACAAGTTGTTACATAAATACAAGTTGTTCATTCGCAACACACAAATAGAAGTTATATTTGATACATAAAGAGATATTATATTTAACGAAGTTGATACACATATCTTTTCTCTTTATTAATTCATTTCCTATTTTTGGGAGAGTGTATTTGAATAAATTGTATGTCTTTGACATGAAGCATCATATAAAATACATAGAGAGAGAAGGAGGTGAGAAGGGAGACAGATTGAGAGAAGGAAAGGAGAAAGATGACGAAATAAATAAATATTTTGAAAGTATAATGGAAAATGATCTAAAATATCCTTTAAGTATTGAAAATGGTACAAAATTATCCTCCATCCACCTATTGGCTCTAAAATACCATTCCTACCCACCCATTGGCTCCAAAATGCCCTTATCATCCACCTTTGAGTTCAAAATTGACCACTTATTTAATGGTTTTAAATTTAAACAATTTAAATATTTTTTAAAATACGGGGCGCTCAAATATTTGTTATAATTTAACTTATTAGTATAATTTATAAATCAAGCCACTACCCACCCATTAATAATTAAACCCCACCAAATTAATAAACTCGTCACATTATTAATGCAACAACAGAAACGCTACTGCCAATGAGTGTTTTTAAAATTTTGAGGCGAAAATAGAAGTAAATTGTCATAAATTCAAGTGTCTAAATAAAAATTACTGATAAACTTAAAAGTCTAATTATGTTCATTTTAATTATTCTTTCGTCTCAATTATGTGATGTTACTTCTTAATAACTTTTTTTAAAAGTAATATATTCCAAGTTTTAAAACAAATCATAAAATATTTATAAAATTATATTAAAAAAAGTGCATGAATTAATTTGGGATTTACTACTTCTGTACCTTTAATCATAAATTTCGAATTCAAGTTTGAAAGAGAATCATATTGAAATTGTCCTCCTAAATAAGTGACTCAACCTAAATTTGATTGGAGCTTTGATTCGATCTCGATTTGTCACGACCCAAAACCGAGCCACGACTGGCACCCACACTTACCCTCCTATGTGAGCGAACCAACCAATTTAAACCCTAACATTTCAATATAATATCAACAGAAAGTAATGCGGAAGACTTAAACTCATTAATTAAAAACCAATTCAATAACTTCTAAAATTCAACATCTATTATTCCCCAAAATCTGGAAGTCATCACCACAAGAACATCTATGATCAAATTACTAAACTAGGAGTATTCTAAGAAACTAAAATAAACAAAAGCTAGTCCATGCCGGAACTTCAAGGCATCAAGACATGAGGAAGAAGATCCAGTCCAAGCTAGAAGCATTAGCTCACCCTGAAATCCGGTGTAATGAAGACTGGCTAGAGTTGCGGTTGAGTTGAAGACGACGGTACGTTTGCTGCACTCCACAAATAACAAAGAAAACAAATACAAGTAGGGGTCAGTACAAAACACGGGTACTGAGTAGATATCATCGGCCAACTCAAAATAGAAAGCAGTATATCTCAGATAACATCATAAAATCAACTAATATTCTTAACAGGTGATAGCAACAAGTATAAAAATCATTTATAACATCACCGAACATATCTATGAGGACTCAAGCCTCCACACCATACTCTTTTGGGAAACATGTTCTTTAGATTGAGTATATTAGCATATTTCAAGATTCATTATCTTTATTCCTCTTGTGTCGGTACGTGACACTCCGCTCCACTACTACTATCCTGGTGTCGGAACGTGACACTCCGATCCATATACTATCCTGGTGCCGGAACGTGACACCCGATCCATATACTATCCTGGTGTCGGAACGTGACACTCCGATCCATATACTATCCTGGTGCCGGAACGTGACACCCGATCCATATACTATCCTGGTGTCGGAACGTGACACTCCGATCCATATACTATCCTGGTGCCGGAACGTGACACCCGATCCATATACTATCCTGGTGTCGGAACGTGACACTCCGATCCATATACTATCCTGGTGCCGGAACGTGACACCCGATCCATATACTATCCTGGTGTCGGAACGTGACACTCCGATCCATATACTATCCTGGTGCCGGAACGTGACACCCGATCCATATACTATCCTGGTGTCGGAACGTGACACTCCGATCCATATACTATCCTGGTGCCGGAACGTGACACCCGATCCATATACTATCCTGGTGTCGGAACGTGACACTCCGATCCATATACTATCCTGGTGCCGGAACGTGACACCCGATCCATATACTATCCTGGTGTCGGAACGTGACACTCCGATCCATATACTATCCTGGTGCCGGAACGTGACACCCGATCCATATACTATCCTGGTGTCGGAACGTGACACTCCGATCCATATACTATCCTGGTGCCGGAACGTGACACCCGATCCATATACTATCCTGGTGTCGGAACGTGACACTCCGATCCATATACTATCCTGGTGCCGGAACGTGACACCCGATCCATATACTATCCTGGTGTCGGAACGTGACACTCCGATCCATATACTATCCTGGTGCCGGAACGTGACACCCGATCCATATACTATCCTGGTGTCGGAACGTGACACTCCGATCCATATACTATCCTGGTGCCGGAACGTGACACCCGATCCATATACTATCCTGGTGTCGGAACGTGACACTCCGATCCATATACTATCCTGGTGCCGGAACGTGACACCCGATCCATATACTATCCTGGTGTCGGAACGTGACACTCCGATCCATATACTATCCTGGTGCCGGAACGTGACACCCGATCCATATACTATCCTGGTGTCGGAACGTGACACTCCGATCCATATACTATCCTGGTGCCGGAACGTGACACCCGATCCATATACTATCCTGGTGTCGGAACGTGACACTCCGATCCATATACTATCCTGGTGCCGGAACGTGACACCCGATCCATATACTATCCTGGTGTCGGAACGTGACACTCCGATCCATATACTATCCTGGTGCCGGAACGTGACACCCGATCCATATACTATCCTGGTGTCGGAACGTGACACTCCGATCCATATACTATCCTGGTGCCGGAACGTGACACCCGATCCATATACTATCCTGGTGTCGGAACGTGACACTCCGATCCATATACTATCCTGGTGCCGGAACGTGACACCCGATCCATATACTATCCTGGTGTCGGAACGTGACACTCCGATCCATATACTATCCTGGTGCCGGAACGTGACACCCGATCCATATACTATCCTGGTGTCGGAACGTGACACTCCGATCCATATACTATCCTGGTGCCGGAACGTGACACCCGATCCATATACTATCCTGGTGTCGGAACGTGACACTCCGATCCACATATATATTCTATCCTGGTGCCGGAACGTGACACCCGATCCACTATTTCTATCCTGGTGTCGGAACGTGACACCCGATCCCCTAATCTCATTACTTTAGTTCATCAAGCCTTCTTTTATACCAAGGCATCATCATTAACAAGGGGTTTTCAAGATTTGGGATTCAATAGCTTCATCATGCTTATTTCATCACAATTATATAATCACATTCATGCAAGCATACAATTAAGCATATAGAAGACTTTACAATACAACCCAACACATATCATTCGCTATTAAGAGTTTACTACGAATAGTATAAAAACCATAACCTACCTCCACCGAAGAATTTTGATCAAGCAAGCAAATTCCCCAAAGCTTTGTTTCCTCTTCGTTTCTCCTCTTTCTCGTTCGATCCTCTCTCTCTCTTTGTTCTTTTTATTTTTCTTATTCAAACCCTCTTTCTTTTACCCTAATTAGCATATAATTAAGTATAAAAGATGGCAATAATAACCCACTAATTAACTCAAGGTTACCTCTTTTAACCCCCAAGTAACTAGACTTATTAACATTAACCCACTACTTTATAATTAAAGCAGGAAATAGTCCAAAACGCCCCTTAAATCACTTAACAGAAATCCGACCCAGCCTGGGATTACGCAGTCTGTGACGGGCCGTCGTGCCTGCGACGGTTCGTCCTGCTGCTCCGTCACAGAGTTCAGAGACTCAATTTCCTTGAAGAGTCTGTGAAGGTCCGTCGTTCCCACGACGGTCTGTCCTGCCATGTCGTCACGAAGTTCAGAGAGTCGATTTCAGTACCCAAATTTCAGAATTCTAAGTGTTTTGGAACGAGACTCCCTCGACGGTCCGTCGTGCCCATGACGGTCCGTCGTGGGATCCGTCGTCTCAGCCAGTTTTTCCAGAAATAAAATCTGCTGCTCAAAACGACTAAACAGGTCGTTACACGATTAATTTTGGATCATCTTAAGGAATCTATAATTTCGTCGTATTTTAGTAGTGTTTATGACAATTTTGATATTATAATTGGTTTATTAATTGGGTGGGGTTTAGTTTGTAATGAGTGGATAGTGGGTTTGTTTAAAAATTATATTAATAAAATTAAATTATAACCTATAGTTGAACGTCAAGTATTTTTAAAAATATTTAAACAATTTAATTTTAAAATAGTTAACTAAGTGGTCAATTTTGAACCCAATGGTGGATGACAAGGACATTTTAGGGTCAATAGGTGGATGAAAAGGGCATTTTGGAACCAATAGGTGGATGAAGGGTAATTTTGTACCATTTCCAATACTTCGAGAATATTTTAAGCCCTTTTCCGAAAGTATAAGTATGATCGTAAAATATATTACTTTCTCTATTTTATTTTATGCGACACATTTCATTTTTCGAGAGTCAAAAAATTTAATTTTGGTTGAGTATTTAAGCATGAAATCTTTAATTCCTTTTAAAATGAAATTTATATATTTATAAACTAGATAAAAATAATATAAACCACATAAAATAAATTCATATATTTGAAAATTTTACTTTATAAAATAGAATTACTTAAATTTAAAAATTTAAAATATGTCACATAAAATAGATTTATATTATTTGCTGTGCCACGTGAAATTCTCATGAACGTATGCGATTAGGCCGAGTCCGTTACAGATATTGGACATTGAGGGAAAACTCAAAAATAAAAATGAAATAATAATACCACTTAAATTTGTCACATGTGCATGTATAAAATTAATTGTTTTTATGGTAATTTGTATGTAGATTTGGAGTGTTTTGAGTAAATGAAAAAATATCTATGTTTTAAGTTAAAATAATGAAAATAAGTAAAAAGATAATATTCCTAAAGTTTTAAAAAGAATGATCTCCTTTCTCTTTTAGTATAATTAAAAAAGAATATTTTTTTTCTTTTTTGATAATATTTTAATTTCAACTTTGCACGTGACATATTTAAGACCACAAGATCAAATGATAATTTTGTACATTTGACCTATTTTTAATTTTAGAACCACAAAATTTAAAATTTTTCTTTATATTTATAAATTTTGTACCAAGTTAAATCAAATCATTTTTAACGGAGAGAGTAAATAAATATTTCCGTTTAGATGAGCTTAAAGAAAACAGCTTTTAAAAAGTACTTTTGAAAGTGCTGAAACTTATTTTTAAAATAAGTACTTATGTGTTTGGATAAAAATGCTGAAGTTAAAAAAAATTATTGATGTGTTTGACAAATAAGTGTTGGTAACAATTTTTTTAATTAAAATGTCTGAAATACCCTTAAAAATTGTTAACATGATAAAAGTGGATTAATTTAAGGTTTTCATACTTAAAAAAATGAAACAAAATTAATTTATATTTTACATCCATAAATAATTATTATTTTGCTATCATTCACATATTTCTTTATTATCACAAATTATTTATAAATAATAATTATAATAATAGTAACAAATAATAATAAAAATAAATAATAATATTAATAACAATAATATAATATGAAAATATTAATAATAATAATAATTAATAATAATAATATATTATAATAATAATAATTAATAGTAATAAAATAAATAATAATAATAATAAAATATTAATAATAATAATATATAATAAATAATAATAATAATAATATATAACAACAATAAATAATAATAATATGAAAATAATAATAATAATAATAATAATATATAATAATAGTTAATAGTAATAAAATAAATAATAATAATAATAATAAATAAAATATTAACAATAATAATATATAATAATAAAATAATAATAATAATAATAATATATAATAATAATGTATAATAATATTAATAATAATATAATAATAATATGAAAATAATAATAATAATAATAATAATAATAATAATATTTATAATAATACTATAATAATAATTATAATAATAATATATAATAATAATAATATGTAATAATAATAAAATAAAATATTATTAATAATAATAATATATAATAATAATAATATATAATAATAATAAAGAATAACAAAATAAATAATAATAATAATAATAATAAATAATAATAATAAAATATTAATAATAATAATATTTATAGTAATAATGATAAAAAATTAAAAAGAATAAAGAATTAAGGGAAAAAAGGTAATATGCGGTCAACATAAAATGACTTTTAAGTTGAAAAAAAAAGGAAAATTACTAAACTACACTACTTTAATTTATCTAATTTCATTAATTTCCTACTAATTTATTAAATTATTAAAATCCTTTTTTTTTACCCCCAATGATACTAATTAACTTTACACGTTGGAAACTTAAAAAGTTAAATTTACCTTCCCAAAATCAGAAGTTACTGTCCCAAAAACTGATTCCATTCCCCCAAAATCTCGCTTTCCCCAACAATTTCTCCCAAAATTTTTCAGTTACAATTGTAAATCAAATTTGAAGTTCAAAATATTCTAAGGATTATTATCAATACTCATCCGAATTTGAGTCTCAAATCAGGTATATCATCATCCACATTACAATTTTTTTAATTTTTTTTCGTTTTTGCGTATTTACTGTCCTTATTGTTCAAAAAATTATATTGTTGATTTTCATAATCAAATTCTATGTAGATCTGAGTTCTTTATTGTTGCATCAAACTATTGTCATGACAAAATCAAGATCTAGCAAGAAAAATTCATCAAAAAACAAACATGCATGTACTTCTAAAGATCCAAAAACCCCAAAGAAGAGGGGTAGAAAGGCGACACCTCCTATTCTTCGACCAATATTACCAACGGTATGTAAATTTGTTTTCCATATACATCATGATTTTCATGTTGTTTCTTTAGTTAATTGATTCTGATTGTTAAGTGTCGTTTATATTGTATATGAAATTACTTTTTTAGTTAGTCTGATGAATTATTTGGTAGTATTAGTCTGATGAATTATATTAAGTATCGTTTTAATCTTATCATGAATTTTGTATATATTTGTTAGTGTAACGACCTGTTTAGTCGTTTGGAGCAGCAGAGTTAATTTCTGGAAATCACTGTCTGGGTCGACGGATCCCACGACGGACCGTCATGGGCACGACGAACCGTCGAGGGGGTCCCGTACCAAAACACTTAGAATTTAGAAATTTGGGTACTGAGATCGACTCTCTGAACTTCACGACGAAATGGCAGGACGGACCGTTGAGGGCTCGACGGACCGTCACAAATCCTTCCACAGAATTAACTCTCTGAACTTTGTGACGGACGTGCAGGACGGACCGTAACAGTTGTGACGGGCCGTCACAGGCTGCGTAACCCAGACTGGGTCGGAATTTTGCTAAAGTTTTTAAAGGGGCGTTTTGGACTATTCATGCTTATAATTATAAAGTTAGTGGGTTAATGTTAATAATTCAATTACTTGGGGGTTAAAAGAGATAACCTTGAAACAAATAGTGGGGTATTTTATCATCTTTTATACTTAATTATATGCTAATTAGGGTAAAAGAAAGAGGGTTTGAATAAGAAAAATAGAAAGAACAAAGAGAGGGAGAAACAAACGATCAAAAGAGAGAGGAAACGAAGAAGAACGCAGCTTTGGGAAAGTAGATTGCTTGATCACAATTCTTCGGTGGAGGTAGGTTATGGTTTATGCTAT
>NC_028643.1:57235984-57255495 GCF_001406875.1 Solanum pennellii
CGTCTTCAACTCAACCGCAACTCTAGCCAGTCTTCATCAAGCCAGATTTCAGGGTGAGTTATTGCTTCTAGCTTGGACTGGATCTTCCTCTTCATGTCTTGATGCCTTGAAATTCCGGCATGGACTACTTTTTACTTATTTTAGCTTCTTAGATACTCTTAGATTAGTAATTTGAGGATAGATGTTCTTGTGGTGATGACTTCCAGATTTTGGGGATGATGAGTATTAAATTTTAGAAGTTATAAATTGATTTCGTTAATGATGTTTTAAGTCTTCCGCATTATATTTTGTTCATTATGGTTAAAATGTTGGGGTTTAGATAGGTTGGTTCGCTCACATAGTAGGATAAGTGTGGGTGCCACTCGCGGCCCGTTTTGGGTCGTGACAGTTAGTGTGCTCAATTATTTTTTATTAAGTATCATTTTTTATGTGCTAATGATAGAATGATTCTTTGTTTTATTTTTACTTATATTTCGTATATATTAATGGATAATAATTACTAATTACGTATACATATGTTATAAGTATCGATTTGTATATCTACATAAAGTATCGATTTTTGTTATAACATGTTTTTGCATGCAATATAAGGTATCAAATAATAGTATATGTGAATCATACAGTCATACATCTGTTATTTAAGTATCCTATTTACATGAATTATTGATAAGTATATAAAAATTTATGTATCAGCCATTATGTTTATATATCTAATTGAAATTGTGAATTATGAGTATCTTTTGATGTGTTGGACATGAAATTTAATGTATCAAAGAAATATATTTAACTTTAATGTTTCGTTTATATATAGTTACAAATAGTATTTGTAAGTATCATATTAACATGTTTATTATATTTAGTATCAGTATGAGGCAATTTTTAGTATTATTTAAAACAGAAACATTATTATATGCAGTCAATATTTTAGAAACTTCTTATATATGTTATAATTTGATTAAAATTTATTTGTTTTATTGCAGAATATGAATTACGTCATTAAACATATTCCAACTAATGCATTAAAGTTTGGTCCAACATACAACACGAATTTTGTTGAACACTTAGTATCATCTATTAAGGATGAAAGTATGAATTTATTTAAAGAAACAATTTTTGCACCATACCTAAATATTCCTAGATGCAATTACCAAGGCCAAATTACTAAGTGTTTATACTTCTTAGAGATTAAGCATGATAATTTAGATCAAGAGATTCTCATTCCCCATGCCAAAGGGAATGTGTTGAAATTTAGTATCAGTGATTTTGCCATTGTTACCGGTTTGAATTGTAAAGGTAATGTAAAGGACTTTACATATCCGGACTCAAAAACCAGTAGGTTAGTTGAAAGATATTTCCTGATACTACATATAATGTTAATAAACAAAGATTGAATAGACCGATTTATGGTAGGTGAATGGGACAATAATGAGGATGCCTTTCAGATGGCTATACTGTATTTTATTCATACATTTTTGTATTCCCAACTTGGTGATACACTAATTCTTATTGAAGAATTCTATATGGTGGAAGATGGTAGTTACCAACAGTTTCCTTGGAAAATAGTTGCTTTTGAAAAGTTAATGAAATATTTTCGAAAAAAGTACAACCCCTCCATAAAGTTGTATCGGTTGAATGAATTTTCATATGCACTTAATATATGGATTTATGAATGTGCTTCTACGATAAATACCGATATTGCTGTCAAAGAAGGAAACGGTATACCGAGGATTTGCAACTGACAAGTGTTGGTTTGAAGCCCAAGTTTGAGTTGTTTATGAAAATAATTTTTCAGAGATAATTTATTCAATACAACATTCTTAATTAATTACTTTAATTATGCGATACAACTTTGATATGTTTATTGTCATTAATTAATTATTTTTTTTAGATTAAATGTTCTAACATTCAACCAACTCCTGAGGAAATAACATCACCTGGGTTACCAGATCACAATTATGTACCTCCAAATCCACCAGTTTCATCAATTTCAGATAATAATGATGTGCATCCGGAGGAGGTTCCTGGTTTTGAAGACTTCACAACAAAACCTCCAGATATTCTGTTAAAGAGAACATCAAGAAGTGCTAATGTAGGAACAACCCCACCAAAACACAAGAGAATAAAGGTTGTACATCCCATAAGTATGATCTATCAAGACTTTCAAAACCACAGAAGGAACCAGATCAGCAACCAGATCATTCATTCCAAAGTCCAGAACCACAACAAAAAGAATCTGAAAATGTATCTGATGTTGGTGTTTCTTCAAATTCATTCAATGAAAAAACAAGTTTGGACAGTTCAAAAATTGATGATTTGAAGAAGTTCATGAAGTCTTATGTAAGTAATCAAGTAATTTAAACTCTTATATGTTTTACTATTACTCTTTATTATATATTAATTTTGATTATAGGTTGACAAAAAATTTGGAGATCTTGATAGTAAAATTGAAGCTCTTGAGGCATTAATAAAGAGTAACCATTCAGTATTGTTGAAAGTTGTTGCTGCGAGAGAAAACAAATCTGAAAAGGTGATATTTTGATTTTTTTTTAGTTCTTTCTGATTTTTTAAGCGATGTTGATTTTTTAAAAAAATTGAAGAATACGGAAGGAGTCTCATCGCCACACATGATGAATGATTATGTGGCGAAAGACAATGTTGGTACACAATTCAATTCGGGTAACTCTGATGAAGCAACTGTTTCACATAAGCATATAAATTGTGGAACTGTAGACGATGATGCTGAAAATGCTGATGTTGTTGGAAAACAAAAGGTTTCTTCTGAAGATGTAACAAAGGTATTTAAGTATATTATACTTGATTTATTAAATGATACCTTAATATTTATGTGCATTAGAAATTTTAATAAAGTATTTTTTTTATATGCTTGATACTCTTATCCATCAATTTTTATATGCTAATTGTGTATCATTGATTAACTAACTGTTTAGTTTTAAAATATAAAGGATGATCTAAATCATGTATTTGGTATATACTTTAATTTATGCAATTGATTACTTTATTGTTTAAGTATCACTGACTGCACAACACACATTAATAGAATAACTCTGATCATCCGACTGTTTCACCAAAGCATATGATATTTGCAACTTTTGATGATGTTGTTGAAACTGCAGAGGAGGTTGAAAAACAAAAGGGGTCTATTGAAAATGTAATGAAGGTAATTAAATATATGGTACTTAATACATTGATTGATACTTTATTACTTTGTAAAACTTTTAATAAAGTCTCTTTTCAGATGATTGATACCTTATCCCATCAATTTATCTTTGAAAACTGTATGTCATCAGTATTGCCTAATTTTTTACAGTAAAAATATATATGATGTTTTTAATCATGAATTTTGGTATATAAATTATTCTATTAAATTGATTAATGTATTTTAAATATCGCTGACTGCATAATATATATCAAAAGACTAACAGATACTTTATTTGTTCAAATATTATTATTTATTTTGGATCATGGTGCTGACAAAATTAAAAAACAAGTTGACAAAAATTAGTATATTTTAAGTTGCATAAGTTATTGAAATTATAGTGTGTTTGTTAATTATTTGATATTACACGGGATTCTACCTCATCGGTCTTCTTTATACCTGAAAATGAAGCAGTGACAAATGCATTTGCACATGGACCACCAAGCCGGGAAATTAATGACAACCCATTGGATGCTGTCATTCCTCTACAGCTTACCTGGAGTGATGATCTGTTATAGGACAGTCAGCTACCCACCCAGCTTGGTGTCAGTGATGTTGATACCAAAACTCCTGCTCAGCGTAACAAGATGCCTTCTAAGGTCTTGCAGTCTCCCTATGTGCATTCGTTTGAATCAACTGATGAGGGCAAGGACAACATAGACAATCATATCCGTCCATTTACTCCATTTGATGATTGCCGAATCACATCTCAAGTGTAGTCGGGTTTAATGCAAGAGTTTTTAGATTGGATTCAAAAGGGACTCCTTAAATCACACGCCAATGAGTAAGTTTTTATTAATAAAGTTTCTTTATAAAATCATTTTTAAGTACTTTAATTATGAATTAAATTTTTTATTATAGGAAACCTGATGATGATAAATATAGAGGCAAATCTGCTAATTTTGGGTTTGATTATATGGATTTTGTTGTCGCATTACCTGTTGACAAGAACTGGTTTTATACCATGTCACATCCAATGAAATATTGGACTGATCAGGTACATTATGCATTTAAATTATTTAAATAATACAATTTATAGATCGTTCATATTATTTAGACATCTACTTATAAATTTATTTATATCGTTATTCAATCTATATTTAGTTTTCAAAGTGTGCAGATTTCATATTGTGTTGTTTTATATATGTAACAACATCTAGATGTAATTTTTTACTATCTACGGAAGAAGTCAAAATCAAGAGGCTTGGATCAATACAGATACACTACGGTCAACTGTTTGTTTAAGTCATACATCAACATTGTATATAATAGGTATTATTGTGCTCCTGCTGATGAATCTTTGACTACACAACAACATATTGGTCGTGGTGTTGCTATAACTGGTTATGAAAGATTTATAAAAGACATCATTAATGGATCTTTCATACCTGCTTCGTTACCTTGACATTCTGTTAATTGTGGAAACAATTTTCAATGGGTGTTGGCTGTGATTGTTTTGAAGAAAAGGTTAATACGTGTGTATGACTCATCTGGTGGGTCAAAAAAAAGAGTGTCTTCTGAAGAGATTAATCAGTTGTCTGTAATGCTTCCAAACTATCTACATGATAGAGGCTTTTTTAATAAAACGGATAGAATTAATTGGTTATCATTGGAGGCGTACAAAGACAAGGAAACAGGTGAACTGTTGGGTCCTCAACATTCATTTACAGTTGAATGTGCGCAAGAGATTATGCAACAACAAAGCGATAGCCTGTAAGTATTTCTGAATTAATTTTTTTTATTTTATAAAATGTTATTTTTTAGATTTCCTTACATTCAAATCCTTTTTAATGTATCTTTATTTTTTTCCGATGATTGTGGACTGTTCGAAGATGCTTATGCAGAATATTTGAGCGACGAAATCAAAATTCCATCCGTTGGTTTTCAGAGTGACTATCGCAACAGATACGGAACATTGTTATGGAAGTATGGCATGGACAAACTCAAGGCTGGATATGTTAGTGATAGCGATGATCCAACAAGGCCAAAGGGCGGATTTTCTAAACAGGCAGAAGATGCATTGGTTGATGTTGATTTGTTAGGTTTATATTATTTTTGAACTATTATTGGAACGGAATATTTTGTATTTCAACTTCTATTTTTCGTTCAATATTACTAAGCATTTTTTAGCTTTAATAATTTATCTTGGCAAACAACTGATGACACTATATTAAAATTTTTAATAATATAACTGTTACGTTATTTACTCAATTATGACACAAAATGACACATAATTATTTAGTTAAAATTTATTAATTATTCGATAAATAACATGATATAATACTATATTATAATGGGATACGAAGTAACAATAAAATTATTGCAAATATGATTCTTATTTTAGTATCAAAAAATAAAATTAGTATATCTTTATTAAATAATGCAAATTATTGTGTTCAACATATTTAGTATCGTTCAAGAGTTTGAATAATATACTTATATATATACATTTAATTTAGTTTATATTTTTGTCAACTTTTTGAATTCAATTATATTAGTTAATTAACAGTACATATAATTAATTTTTGTAAAAGTTAGTTCTATAAAATAACATACGATACCATATAAAGTATGTTCATAATATAACTGATAATATTTCTACACGATTGTTACTAGTTTATTTAATTACACGATACTAAATAATTTATATAAGTAATATATACAAAATAAATGATCATACCATAATAAATTATTTTCAGAGTATATCTGATACTATTTTTACACAATTATTATACTAGTTGATACAAAATAAGTTAAATGTCGTATTTTTCGTGCAAATCAAAATGTATGATACTATATTACAATCAGATACACAAAACATATAATATGTCACGTGTTAGCAACATAAAAAATTCAATTTGTATAGCTTTACTAAATAATACAACATTATGAACATAATATATTTAGTATCGTTAAGAATTACATATTATATAATAAACTATAAATATTTGATATCAATTATTGTTTTGAATAAATAACAAATTTTTATTATCAGATCCATTATACGTTTACCATTTCATGTAACTGAGATTAAAAAAATTATAAATTTTTATAAATTTGTAAATTCTTTTGCACGTAATATAATACAGTCAAAATTTGATATTTTTAGTATCAAATCAAATTTTGTAGCTTAAATCATTCACATGCTGTTAATCACATCAAATAAAAAAAGTTCACATATTATTAGCAAATTAAAAATATCCAGAAACATTATTACAAATCAAAGATACTAAAAAGTATAAATCAAGAATCTTTTGGAAAGAAGGTACATGTTCTTTTATTTTGACCTTCTTGACAGTAAAAGTCCACAACAATTCGTTTTTGTTGTTATCTTTTCATCTAAATTTTTCTTTCTCTTTTTTCTTGGTCTCCCAGGCATCTTTTTGTATCTAGCTGGCAAGACCACTTCTTCCAAAATAGAATCCGAAGCTTTTTATTCTCTTTTGTCTGACATTGGTTCTATTGGAATTGCATAAGTATTTGTTAATGTATCGTGTTTATAATAATCAGATCACTAGGGGTGTACATCTGTTATACTCTTCTTCTTCAAGACGGCTATTGCATGTGGACAAGGTATCTCGTCATGTTGAAATCTTCCACATGAACAAGTTTTCCTCTCAAGACAAACAATGTATCTAATCCCACGTTCATACACTGAAAAAATAAACTCGGAAGATGCAGCAACCTGCAATTTTTTAAAAAAATAGAGAGACAGTCAACAAGTTTTTTAATTTATTTTTGTTTAACAATAAAATAATAAATACAAAGCAAATATGTACCTTCATTTTTGCACTTTTTGATGCGCTTAAAATCAGTATTTCTTCAAATCTTCTACCAAATGTTTCTTTTTTATAAGAAGCTATTTCTCTATTTTTACAATTCCAAAGAACCAAATAGAATTCTAACTTCCTCCAAAAAAATCTATAATGGGTAATTGTCATGCATCAACAAGGCAATCATTGATACATTCAGCTATATTTGAAGTCATCATTCTCCCACGGTTCACTGTTGCATGAGACCTAGACCACCTTTCATACCTAGCATCTTGAAGATACTTTTTTACTCTTCCATCTATTTTATCCAATTTAGCCATCAATTTTTTAAAAACATCTTTTCTATAAGCCTTAGCCATTGAGTAAAACAAATCACTTAGAATGGTCCTTCTTCTCCTAAAGTTTGACTACACATTTTTTCAGAGGTGCCATATGCATGCAAAATAAGGAACAGTTGGATAAACAATACTCACACCTTTCTTTATGCTTTCATTTCTGTCAGATACAAGTCATACAACACACATTTTTTCCCTCTCACCAAATGCATTCTTAAATTGTTGAAAGAACCATGTCCGTGAACAATCATTTTTCGTGTCAACATTTTCGTACGCCAAAGGCAATATTCAACCTTAATATATAAACACAAAATAACATATACTAAATAACTACTTAATATTAAAAAAATAATAAAATAAATTTATAAACATGTCATACCTGCTCTATCGAGTGTACTAGCAGACACAAATGTACCTCGATAAGCTCCACTAAGGTATGAAGCATCAACAACAACAACTGACCTATAGAACTCAAATCCTCTCATCATTGGTCTTACTGATATGAAAAGATACGTAAATTCGTTGTATTCAGACTTATGCATCCTTATATATGAATTTGGATACACAGTTTCCAACATATATGTGTATCTTGGCATGTTTCTGTATCCATCAGCAGGTTTTCCTCTTATAAGTTTCAATGCACGCTCTTTTGCGCGCCATACTTGTTGATAAGAAATCTCAACGCCATACATTTTCCTGATATCATCAATTATATCGCTCGGAGTATGTTTTCTTTTATGATTTCCTAATTTAGGCGTTGTCACACCACTAACAAACTCAACTGTGGCTTGTACCTTGCTTAATACCCTATTCCTTAATAGACATGTATGTTCACTATTAAAGTATCTCACTATGAATGTTTCTGAATTCTTCTTAACAGATGCCTTTAATTTCCACCAACAATCATCTGAATGACAAACTAATACGTAGCTGCAATAAAAAAATATATATATTGGTTATTTGCTAAGGTTGATTGTTTTAGTAAACAAAAAAGAAAAAAAAATTAGAAAAAGATACTTTATTTCATTTTCACAATAGAAATGATACTTCATAATAAATATATCACATATTGATAATTTATTCTGTAAATTGATCATAAATATTACATTTACTGGTTTTAACATTCAAAATGTGAAAAACATCATTAGCATCAAATCATATTACACAGAAAACTACACGTAACATATAATATTAATGTATCATACTAAATATATTACAAACAAATTATATATCATTAAAAATATTAACATATAAATTGAAAACAAATTTTTTTTTATCAGATCTTTTAACTTTAAAGTTGTTTTTATTCTTTATATTGTAATTTTCCATTACCGCATTCAGAGTTGACTTATCCTTATACATTTGATTCTCTTCCACAACTGAATTATTGGTGTCTGATATATACTTATCAACATCCATTTCCGGTATGTAATATGCATCATCAATTGATGATTCAACAATATTGTGAGCCTTTACGTCGCTTTTTTCACCCTCAACACACATGATGTCACCTGTTGTTGCATCGAAATTTATTATCTCTTCAACACCTTTATCTGAAGTATCAATGCATAAAGAATAAGTTCCGAACCCAAACTCATGTTTCTTAATTTCTATATACAATTTTACACCCATATCAGTCCGAATACACAATGGAGACGAATTCCCTTCAATAACATATCTAATCTCTATATTTTTTTTTGATTTGTCAATACCCAGCTCAGCCGCAATTGCTGAAATAAGATTCATGAACGAAATATTTTCACCAACCACTATCCCATCACTTTTGTATCGCTCATACATAACATTACTTTTCCATATTTTAGAATGTCGCAACAAGATCGAAATATTCATCTTTAAAAGTTCAGAATCGGCGTTCCAGAGATTTTTTTTACACAAAATGATTTTTTTTCTGATTCAGAATCTGAATTTTTTAATATTATGAAATTGAATAATGCAATAAATTAGTACATTTTTTATGCAGATTTGACGGTAATCTTTTTTTGCGCCGTAACAGTTAACATAAAAAAAAATTAAAGTATCCGTCCATTTCTATTTACATATCATTTTGTTTTATAAAATATTTGGATTTCTCAAAAAAAAAGATTTTCTGGTAAATATTGATATTATAGGAATAGAACGTAATTTATCATTTACCTAATTTTAGTAAAATAAATTACTTTGATATTTATTACAGTCTAATAAATCAAAAACTGACTTTTAAGCCCATCCAAACAGTTTCTTCCTTCCTCACTCCCCAATTACTACTTCACTTCACTCTATAAATAGAAACTGTCCTTCACTTGTAACCCTAACTCTCTCTAATCTTCCCCTTTTGCCTAAAAAATGGGTGTGATGATTGAATATGTGTTTAGCTGGTTTACGCCCACTGTTCTCTTCTGCGTGTTGAATCTCGCCATTGCTACTCTTCTCATTACTTCCACCTTCAGAAATACTAGTAATGACAAGAAACAAGAGGCCAGTGAAGATCAACTCCCTACAACTCCATCTCTGTTACAGCGTGTGAGGTCTGTAAACTTGTCTTTATTCCCAGATCCATTTAATTATTCCCCTTTAACTACTCATTATAATTTCCCCCAAAACAGTCCCTCTTTGCTTCAGCGAGTCCGTTCTATCAATTTCTCTTTCTCTTCCCAAAAACCCACCCCACCATTTCCATCTCTCGATGAACAACAAGTAGAAGATTTGAAATGTCACGTGACAAGAAGCAAATCTGTCACGTGCGCTGAGGAGGAGAAAAAAGTAGGGAATCATCATCATCGTGGTGGTGGTGGTGGAGGGAGGAAGTTGTTTAGGGATGAGGAAGAAAATGCAGTTGATAAGAAAGCAGATGATTTTATAAATAAGTTTCGGGAGGAATTGAAGATGCAAAGAGTTCAATCTATGGAAATGTTGAATAGAGGAGTCTCCATTTAAGACATATGATAATCATTTCTTTTCTCTCTAATTCAAAACTCAAAACATGTCCGTCTCTTTATTGAATTGTATTCTTTTACTATTTTAATTTCTTATGATAAAAGTAAGTGGCAATTTTTTTGTTTATATCATGCTTAAAAACTTCAATTCTTTCTAAATTTCTAAATCTTATCAAGCCTACATTTTGGACAACTTAAGTCAAACTAGTTCTCCTTTGGTAATTCAAGCACAAGATATATATATATATATGTATATATATATAAGTTCTCCTCTTTAGATCCAAAACTTTTAAGAAAAGTAGTTGAAAGTACAAACCACAAAAAGTCTATGACTTTCTTCAAACTGAACTAATTTCAAACAAAATTAAAAAATCAATATAGTATTAATGATTAGAAAAAGTTGTTCGGATTCAAAAATTGTGAATTTGAGATGTAAAAGGGGCGGAGCTTCTAGAGCTAGAAATAATAATAATAATAATAATAATAATATAGTATGCAAATAAATCATGAAGCTTCTTTTTAATACATTATGAGCCCAGATTTTATTTTCCTTTTTGTACAATATAATTTTATTTTTGTGTTTTGAGGAACTTGGGTATTAGGAATAAGCTTTGTTTCCTATGTCTGGATGCGAGAGAATCTATAAGGAAGTTTGGTGGTTCGATGTATACAATATAGTTTATTGTTGTTTTCTACTTTGTTTTAAAACAAAAATGATGTTTTTTTTTGGGTTATATAAAGCTGCCAAGTATTGTTCTACTCACAAATCACGTGTTGAGACATACAATGAGAAGGGGTAGCTAGAGAAGGAGAGCGGAGTTACGAAAACAAAGACAACTTGGTGGGTGTACACGTTAAATGTTGTCCTTGTCCTTGTCCTTGGTAAATAATGTTTCTTTCTTTTCAATTTGGGCAATACTTTTTGTTTCAATTTATGTGATACATTTCGTTTTAAGAGAGCTCAACTGTTTAAATTGTCATGATTTGAGTCTATACCCTGAACGTGGTCGGCACTCGAGAACTATTGTTGGTCCCTAAGTGAACCCTCATCATGACTGACTACAAGCGGAAGACTAACTCAAACATACATAAGAATCAAATTAAAAGAAACGTTTTAAAAATAATTTATTAAATCTCAAAACTTTGTTGAATATACTAAGTACGAAACATAAGTTTTAAATAAAATATGTCCCACGACTCCAACTCAGTGAGGATCACTAGTGAAACGCCCTCAAAATGAATTAGGATAAACTAGAGCTTCACATGAGTTTCTTAAGTTCATAACTTGTTAAATTAATGAGAAATAATATCTAAGGGCAAGCTTGAGTGCTTTCGAAGTCAAACGCAAGGAACGACAAGACGTTCAAAAACTAGTCTTTTGTGTGCTAGTGTGTTCTAGTGTGTTGTTCATGTTTTGGTGTGTCGTTTGGAGTCTAAAATGATGGGAGGTGACCCTAGCATATAGATGGTCGTGTTTAGGATCAAAACGTCTGGTTACGACTCCCCAAGGACCACTCTAGGGGTCCTTGATGAGGACCCAAATGTTGACCAAAAACTGTCAAAAACAGCACCTTAGCTGATCCAATCGACGGACCATCAATTGATTGACCGACCGTCAATGGCCTCCGTCAACTAACACTTTGAATTTTGGAGCTCAGCCCCATTTGACCCCTCAGTCACCATTAACAGACTGCCAGGACGGGGGTGTCAATTGATTGACGACCCATCAATGGTCACCTGTAAGCTGTCTAAAATCTCGACCAAGCCAAGGGTGATTTTGGTAAATTTCACCCTTGGCTAAATAAATGGGGGGGGGGACGGTTATTTTAGATTATTCAGGGTATTTTAAGTATATTAAAAAATTAAACCCTCACTTAGACTCAATCACCCAACTCAAACTCTTCCCACCCGAAGAGATCCTCCCAAGAACACCATTAAAGGTCTAGGTCAAATTCAAGCTAGGAGAAGGGGTTTTAAGTGATTTTTTCTTCAATTTTCGTGGGCTTCTTAATACTAAGGTATGGTGATTCTTCATTCTTGAATAACCTCTCATTCAAGGAGTCCAATTCAAAGGTTTTCAAAGGTGCATCATGATCAATTTTCTCAATTTCTATTCCATGCATGGGTTCATTGTTAAAATATTTTCTAAGTCATGATATTGATGTATTAATGTTGAATCAAGATTTTTAATGGAATTCCTTGAATAACCCATATTTTGTCCAAATCTCCTGAATTGACTTATGAAGTGGATTTTGTGATTATGGTTTCATGTTGATAGAATTGCACCTAAAATTGAGTAGTATTGTTGGTTCCTATTGTTATCTGTCGCTATCCATGTCTAAATATGATGAATTGTTGGAGAACTAAGAAAGGGTGATCATGGCTTGGATGAAGGATAAGTTGACCTAAATTATTCTCGTTCTTATTGAATTTCTCTTGTGTGGTATGGACCACTTATGATAACGGTGTTTAGCTATTGTATATGAATATGTATGCGTATTGTGCTTATGGCCTTGAAGGCATGGAATGTGAAGTAAAGTAATGTTATAATGCATATGTATAGAGATGTAATATAAAGTTATGCATGTGATTCTTGAAGATATAGTATGACTATGGGAGTATAATGTGAATGTGAAGTATGTTGTGTGTGGATTATGATGAATGTAGTATGAGCATGTTTAGAAGACAATTTCATGAATGATAGTGGTTATGTTAAAGACTTTCACACACACATGAAAGAATGAATGAAGCTAATGAAAATGTAATGAAGGTGGGTATATTGAAAGGTTTTCTAAGAGCTCTAATGAATTAATGGGGGATGTTGGGATGAACATTTTCCCGTGATTAGAGGTGCAGTGTCTAGAAGCAATCTCAATATTTCTAAGAGTTTTCCAATGAATGAATGACAGGTTGGGATGAGTATTCTTTCTGTGAGTAGAGGTAGAGTACTTAGTAGCAATCTCTTAACCTATAGCTAATGAATGTAATGAAAGTCTAATACTCCGTGGAGATTAATGCTTAGCACTGAAAGAATATGATAGAGGTGAGTACTCTTCCGTGGGTAGAGGTCGGGTACTTAGTAACAACCTCTTGATATGGGTACTTTCCGTTAGTAGAGGTGTAGTATCTAGAAGCAATTTTCTTATCCCTTAACTATGCGCCTGCATAAGTCTAGCTAGTGATTTTCCACGGAAAGCCTAAAAGAATGATCCTACCTTAGGCAAGTGGGATCCCTCATCCGGTAGGGGTTAATATCAGGATTCCATGTTAAGCTCTCATGGTCTATGTCAGTAAAAGCTTACCCCCACAAAAGAATGTAATGTACTAGGTATTCCTAAGGGTGTACTACTTAGGTTGGTGGTGGAATGGGACACCATCTATACATTGCAGAAGTAGGCATTTGAAGGGAGTCTTGATGTCTCCTTATACTGTTAATGAATGAATGAGTTTCTATATGATGTTAATGAAGTAAGTTGATTTTATGTCTAATGTTATGAAGCATGTTGATTTTATGTCTAATGTTGATGAAAGTTATGTGACTTGTTGAATGTGATGTGCCTAGTCTAGGGTGGTTCCAAAGGATCACTAAGTGGGAGTAGTAGAATGGGATGCTACTTTCACATTGCACTAGTGTAACTTAGAGTTATCCTAAGGGATGGTCTTTATGTGAAGTTCTTAAATGTATGAATGTTTCCTCTAGTATCTCTAGTATTGAATGTTGACTTGTTGAGTTATGTTGGAAAGGAAATATCCTTATCTTTGATAATCTTAAGGAACACTTAGGGGTGTATTGAAAAGGTTGTATGGGTGGTCTCTTCATGTCTTACCTAGATGCGTCTGGGACAACCTGGATAGATGGTCTAAATGGTTAAATGGGTTATTTAATGAATATGGTCATATGTTGTGGTTTATGGGAGTATTACCTCGTATGTTGGTGATTGACTTGTATGATGTCTTTTACACTAGGTTCATGAAGTTTTATTCAAAATAGCATGAAAAACATATTTCAACTAAAATGTCATCTTTAAAGCATGTTTTTGCATGATTGCCATACTTAGTGCTTAATTATACTAATTTCATATTTTCCGATATTTTTCTACTAAGACCATCTCCAACCCCACTCTATTTTACTCTCTGTTCTCTATATTTGGAGAGTAAAATAGAGAATGGTCTCACTCTTTATTCTCTCTCTATATATAGTTGATAGTAGTTCTCCAAATTTGGAGAACTAATTCACACTCTCTATTTCACTTTTTTATTATTTTATTATTATTTTGTATTTAACATAATTGTTCATATAAGGTTATGAGTTAAATCTCTAATATTTGAAATTCTTTTTAAACGTAATATGATATTTTTTAGAAAATGTATATTATTTAATATATACTACATAGATTCCGAATTAATAATATTCATTTTTTAAAATTTTTTGTCAATTTAATATAATTTGATTTTATTATTAATTATCACTATAAAGAATGCACAATTTTAAATGGTCTACAATTGTTCAAAATATTTGTAATTTACGTTCTCAAAAGAAGAAATATTACGCGATGAAACAATAATTGAGCCAGAAGATGTTCAACGTACATTCGGAGGTTTGCAATCACGTTTTGCAATTATCGTAGGATAAAAAGCAAAAAAAAGGAAGTGCTACATGATATAATGACTACATGTATTGTATTGCACAACATGAAAATTGAGCATGAACGTAATCTTAATGCACCAATTCAAGATGTCGTAGAGGTTCCAATTACAACGACAAAAATGGTGGTAGATGAATATCTTCGATTTAAATAACTTTTAGCTAGAAATAAAAAAATACGGACAAAATTGCTCATTTTGAACTCCATAATGCGTTAATAGAGCATTTATGTGAGCAACGTACTAATCTTGAAAGTTGAGTAAAAATGTAATGCTTTTATAATCGTATTTCATTAATGATTTCACTTTTATTTGAATTGTTCATTAATTTGTATATTATATAATATTTGCTTTTAAGGTATGTTACTTAGAAATTTAGAATAAAATATAATTTTATATTAAAAAAAGTATTTGTAAAAACAAAAATTTATTTTCCATGAAAATTATATAAAAATGATTATTTTGAGAAAAAAAGAAAGAAAGATTTATATTATGAAATAAGAAAATAAGAATGAAATAGAAATAATAATGTAATATTGAAGAGATAAAAAGAGTTTTTTTTAGAGAGTAACATAGAGAATTGGGTTGGAGTTAGTTGTCCGAAAAAATAGAGAACTTTATATTCAGAGAGTGAAATAGAGTACATGGTTGGAGATGCCCTAAGTGTAGGTGTTGGCAAGAGAGGTGATCTTAGAGTTGCAGCTTGGGAAGTAGATTTCTCTCAAGATTTGAGTATGTCCTCATATGTCGAGGACAAGACTCCTTATTACTAGTTTTTCTTTATTAAAGACATTTGTATAAGACTTGTATCTTTCTTTTTATGTAAGAGTCGTGTACCTATGATAATGAGATGTGTCTAAGATGACTTGTGATGAGACTTAGCTCTTCTTACGTTTTATAACAGAGTTTCCTTATTGACTTTATTGTGAAAATTTTTAATTTCGCACTACATTTTTATACCTATATGATGCATGATGCTAAGAGGCTTGTATAAGACCTCTTTGAGGTCGAATACGCCGGTTACGACTAGGGGGTGATCTCGGATCGTGACAACTAGTAACAACTCATAAAATGAATCAAATAATAACTTTAAAATAATGAAAAAAATTTCTATATTCACTTTTTGTTCCATAATTTCATTATTTCTTACCAGTTCTAAATTTTTTATAAATCCGTTATTATTTAGCACAACACAAAACTATCGGATACATAATTGACACAAATCTTTTTCTCCCTTTTTCACGCCCAAATCTCTCCACAGTTACACCATTGATCCATTTTTGAATTTCAAATGTTTTCTATTTTCAATCGATTGATGATTTCAACTTATTCCAAAGGTAGATCTCTTTCAATAACTTCAATGTTCAATTTTGTTTTTGTTTTTCATCTTCAAAATCGTTGATACATATGGATGAAGACCCATATTTCAATATTAGGCTTACCCAATTAGTTGAAGAAGGAATAATCGATTGTGAAAAATGTCCAAAAGGCAAAAAAAAAACCGATCTACTGGTGGCTTTGATAAGGACATTGGATCGATATCCATGAATGACGTCATTGTTAACAATAAAAAAAAGATATAAGAGTGAATGATGAAAAGGATAAGGAGAAGAAGAGTGTACATTCGTCTTCTAAAGTTCTAAAGCGAATGTTGAGAAGGAAAGATCGAAACATATCAAATTGTTGATTTTTTTTTTGATTTTTTCTTGTTATCTGATATATATGAATTCAGATTTTTAATATCTAGAGTTGTGTTTGTTTCTTAAGTTGATATATAAGTCCTTCATTTCAACATTATAATACATTACAATTTTATCATGTACAATGTATCGTGTTTATATTATTAAATTATCTTACGACTATAATTTGAGATACATTAACTAGATTTTTGTATCTAGTTAATTTTGTTTCTTAATTAATGTATAATGCCTTTATTTCAAATACGATATATTACAATTTTATCATGCATGGTGTATCATGTTCAAATACTAGTTTTGATACATAACCTTAATTAGTTTTGATACTTAATACCAACTTATATCAAATGTATCATTTATCAAAAGTCTGATTCAAAAAGTGAGATTTTTTTTTGGAAGAATGGAAAGAATAATTTTGGCATCTAAAAAAACATACATATACATCAAACTGCTAGTGTATCAATTTGTAAGCAGTAATATATGTATCACGACTTATAACGTATCCGGAAGATATAAATTTTAAGGGATATATTGTAATTAGAAAAAGAGTAGGGGTGCGATGTAATTTACTCTTTGCAATATGGAATTTACGTAAGTTATACAAATTACATAAAAAATTCATCTTATTAACATGGGAGACATTGGAAATCGACGATAATTTTTTCATCGGTTAATTTTAACTTAAAATATATACGAACTTAAAATAAGTTTTCATATTTTAAAATGCGAAACCTCAAAAACCGACAGAGAGATTTTTTCATTGACCATATAAACCTTCTGTTAGGATCGAATCTACACACACACACACACACACTTGATGAATGAAGAACACAAGAACTTTCGAGAGAGAGATGAGAGATCTAGAGAGAGAAAAGAGAGAACCAATAGTTCGTGGTAACACCCCGTGGGTAAACTTCTACGGCGGTGGGGTATTTATTAATTAATTCAGAGTATGAAAAGTTATAGAAAATAAATGGAGAATGAACAGTACAACTTAAATATTAATCAGGCTCCACAACCTAACACCTTCCACTAATACAATCAATAAAAATAGCAATAAGCAAAATTTAACGAAAGAGAGAATATAAAATTAATCAAGATTTGGCATTATTAAAATAATATAAATTCATTGAAACAAACTTCAGACAATTATCAACACAAAACCATATAAACTGTAACTAAATATAAAACGAAACATCTCCTTACGATTTTGTTTTTTTAGAGAAGTGCACAAGTCACATCTAAATAAAGACATAAGATAAAAATAAAGAAAAAACAACCATAAATAAAATAAAGTAAACACAAAAACTAAGGTCGTCATAGAACAATAAAAACTGAGTAGGTAGTATTAGGAGAAATAGTCCAAGTATTATGGATGATATTATTTAGTACTATGTTTAGTAGAAATTTATGGGTGGTACTATTTAGTACTATGTTTAGTAGAAATTTTGGATTTATGAATAATCAATTCATGGATTAGTTATATACCTTATATGGTATTAGAGGGTGTATAACTAATATCTTCCATTTGGTGGTATTAATTCAAATACCAAGAGACTAATCTAGGTAAAGATAAAATTACCCCCTCAAATCCTTTGTCATTTTGTTTATTAAATAAATTTTATATTTTATATTTATACTAACTATACATTTATTTAAATAAATTGACTTACAAATTTATTGTGTAGACATAATTTTTTGTTTCTAAAATATGAGTTATTTAATCTATTTATTATTAATATAAAATATTATAATCCAACTAATATGCTAATGTTGATGTATGAATTTAAGAACAATTCATAAGTCAAATATTGTCTCTTAACGAAAATCCATTAAACATTACATAAGTAGTCTTGCGTATACAAATAGTTTAATTTATTTTGCTATATTTATTTATTTTATTTTATGATAAAGAGTTTTTTTTTCAATTTATTGATACAAAACAAAGTTCAATGAATTTCGCTATAAATTATTATAGTTCTGTGACCTTTTGAGATATTAACTCCAATTTATTAAGATGATAATTGTTTATCTCAAATAATTTAAGTGAGAAAATAATGAACATGACAATAAAAATTTTATTCTCCTAGCTAGTCAAAAATATTATAAAAATAATATTATCCGTCAATTATCTACCTTCATCCAATTATATAAAATAGAAAGTTCCATAATAACTCAAGTGTATAATAGGAAAGTTTTTTTTTTTTTTGTAGAGTTTTAAACCACACACAAAACTAGACAAAATTAATGAATCAAACACTTGATAAAAATAATTGCTCCATTACTGTCACGACCCAAAACGAGCCGCGAGTGGCACCCACACTTATCCTCCTATGTGAGCGAACCAACAAATCTAAATCCCAACGTTTACCAATATTTCAACCATAATGAACAAAATATAATGCGGAAGACCAAAACTCATTAATATAACCAATAAATAAACTTCTAAAGTATAATCCTTATCATCCCCAAAATCTGGAAGTCATCAAATCAAGAACATCTATCCTCAAACTACTAAGTCTAAGAGTAATTAAGAACTAAAATAAGCAAAACGATGGTCCATGTCCGAACTTCAAAAGACATCAAGACGCGAAGAAGAGAATCCAGCCCGAGCTAGGAATAATAGCTCACCCTGAAATCTGACGTGCTGAAGACTGGCTAGAGTTGCGGACGAGACGAAGTCACTGGTTCACTTGCTGCACTCCACAAAACAACAAGAAGAACATAAAAGTAGGGGTCAGTACAAGTACTGAGTAGGTATCATCGGCCAACTCAAAATAGAAGGCAATATATATGGACTAATAATGTAAAACCGACCACAATACTCAACAGGTGAAAATCAACAAGTACAAAAACTATTGACAACATTCTCAAGCACATCTATGAGGACTCAAGCCTCCACACCATACTCA
>NC_028643.1:57255701-57262975 GCF_001406875.1 Solanum pennellii
TTATTTCAGTTCATCAAGCTTTCTTTATGTCAAGCATCATCTTAATAAAGAGGATTTAGGATTAAAGGTTCAACAAACTCTTCATTCTAATCACCACAATTATACGATCACAACGTGCAAACATACAATCAAGTATATAGAAGACTTTACAATACCAACCAATACATATCAATCGCTATTAAGAGTTTACTATCACATAGCATAAACCATAACCTACCTCCACCGAAGAATCGTGATCAAGCAAGCTACCTCCCCAATGCCTTTTGCTTTCCTCTTCGTTCTTCCTCTCTCTCGCTCGTTCTCCCTCTCTGTCTTTTTCTTTTTCCTCTCTAGATTCTTTTCTTTTACCCTAATTATCATATAATTCATTATGATAAAAGTAACCCATTATTTATTCCAACGTTATCTCCTTTAACCCTCCAAGTAAATAAATTATTAAACTTACCCCACTAATTGCATAAAGTTTGTCATGAATAGTCCAAAACACCCCTTTAAAACTTTTAACAGAAATCCGACCCAGTTAGGTTACGCAACCTGTGACGGTCCGTCGTGTCTATGACGGTCCGTCCTGCAGGTCCGTCACAAAGTTCAGAGAGCCAATTTCTGTAAAGGGTTTGTGACGGTCCGTCGTACCTACGACGGTCCGTCCTGCAGTTCCGTCGTGAAGTTCAGAGAGTCGATCCCAGTACCCAGATTTTCAGAGTTTAAGTGTTTTGGAACGAAGCCCCTCGACGGTCCGTCATGCCTATGACGGTTCGTCCCAGTTGTCGTCGAGGGTAATGAGAAAAGTAGCAGAAGAAAATTCACAAGTATGGGACGACGAAATCCATCACGGGCCGTCGTGACCATGACGGGCCGTCGCGTGGTCCGTCGACCCAGTCAGTTTTTATCAAAATAATCTTACTGCTCGAATCGACTAAACAGGTCGTTACAATTACTTATTTCTACATACCATTCCATGAATAACTAATCTCTTCATCATTAATCCCTAGATTATTGATCTTTGTACCAAACTACCTCTTAAAGGCAAAATTAAATAGGAAAACAAAAAAATTTCTTCTAGAAAAATAGTCATCGGGTAACAAAAGAAATAAGGGTGATTGGAGTTTGAGCTCCAACAATCAAAAGCAAAATAACCTCATAATACTATAGCACAATAGATTAAATGATATTTTAAACAATAAAAAAGGATTTAAATAGAGCAGATCTGCAGATTTTTATGAAGGTAAGGGCCAACAGTGAGTGTGAGGAGGTCTTGGGGGTTGCTTTGTCGGTGGACTCAAAGAATTTCTTAAACACAAAAATTTAATAATTAAATTTTTTATCTAAAATTTTATCCACCTCCTAACTTAATGACCAATCTATTGTTTAAATAGGAAATTAAAAATCATTAATTAGTGGTGTATATGATCGGGTTGATTCAGACTTTTTAAATGTCAAACTAAATTATTTGTGTCGGATTTTTAAATTTATAAACCAAACCAACTAAACTTGGATTTTCAACCTCGGGTTTTTATGGATTTTTTTGGATTTTCGAATTTTCAGTTTTTTTTTTGATTTTTTCGATAAAATATTCATACAAACATATAATTTACTTTTACTTCAAATATTTCTTATCCTATAAAAATACAACTATCTAAGGTATTTTTTTAAAAATAAAATAACATAAAATATGATATGAGTAATGATACTAAAATATCCAACAAAAAAAAATAATAATAATGAAATCGTGTAAAACAAATATTGCAAATTAACAAGTCATAATTAAAATGATCAAAATTTAAAAGTACTAAAATAAGTTTACTAAGTATTAGTTACATGACTAATAATTAGAGAAAATTAAAATCAGATTATGTATTTGAATTTTCTAAACCAGTGTAAAGCCAAAAAACAAATATTCAATATTATTGTCATTCTTGGTGTTGAATTGATTTTCTTTTTGTATTATTATTAATTTGTTTTGATTTAAGTTTTATTATAATACCAACATCCGTTGACTATTCCTTATTGAACCATTCAGAATTCTAAGTTTCAAACTTGAAATAATATATTAAAAGATTAAAATTATGAAAAAGTGTAATACATATTTAAAAATTATATCAAAGTAAATATTTTTATGTATAAAATAAAATTTTATAATTATATATATAATGTCGGGTCGATTTGGTCTCGGGTTGAGTTTTTTTAGTTAAAATCAAATCAATCCAAATATAGTGGGTTTTTTTCAATACTACACCAAGTCAAATCAAATACTAATCGGGTTTTTTTCTCGGATTGCGGTTTGGTTAGGTTTTAGTTCTATTTTGTACACCCCTACCACCACTAGTACAATACCATTATCTTAAAATCGTGGACCAAAATAATCGATTGATAAAATATATGTGCATGCAATCTTATTCATATTTGAATGAATTTCTAGACTACACAAAAATATTAAAATGAATATTAACAAAGGTAACAAATAAAATGAATATATTTATATATATATAAAAAAAAAGGTAACAAATGTAACCAATGATATATAAAAAATGCAATTTAACAAAAAATAGTGAATTAATCAAATCAAACAAATATTTGAACATATTCAACCGATTGTAACACAAACAATACAAACAAAATTAATCAATAAACATCTTAAAATTTTGAGAAATAAAGACAATTATCAATAAATTACATTAAAATTGCAAACATGTATTTTGAAATATTTAATGAATAAATTATTTTAAAATATTAATTTAAAAAATATCATATCAAAATTTAGTGTCAATAATATCGATCGCTACTTTTCAAATGACAAAAGTATCCAAGCATTTTAAAATACAATTTCCCCCTTAAAGATATTATCGACAACAAGATTACAAAAAGGGGTCTAAAAAGCATATCATATTTTAACTCTAACACATGATTTATGTGAACAAGAAAGCCATTGTGTTGTCTCCAACATCGTGGAGGCTCTAAGTGAGCCATAGAAAAATATGAATTTTTTTATTTTCGTTATGGGTGTCAAATGAGCAGGTTGGACTAAAATTGAAAATTGAGCAACTTATAAAAATAACTATATTTATAGGATTATTAAAGTTCAATAGCTATAAGTATGATATTTATAAAAAATGACTACATTTTAGCTCTCTAGCTATATCATTGTATATATTTTTTATTTTTCTATTTATATATTGATACAATTTTAATTACAATGAATTAAATAAGGAAACTGTATTAATTGTATGAATTCAAATTAGTATCTTTATTTATAAAATTTAAAGTATTAATATATCAAGAATACAAGTATTTGTAAAAACTTAATGTATTAATATATTAAGCAAGATAAAGTATAACAATTTAGCATATGAACACGATAATTTGAAAAATTAATACCTTGTTGTTAAACAAAAAATGAATGCACTAATATAGTATACATATGAACATTGTTGTTGAATAAAAGATGAATATATTTGACAAATACATAAATAAAAAAAATGAAAAATAATAGAATGTGTAGGTTGCAAAAGTGTGCAAGTATTCGGTTGTATAAAAAAATTAAAAAAATCAACAAACATCAATTTCTTTTTGGTCAAGTTTTTCTTATAATACTTGAGGCTTGGTGTTGACTCATGTATTTGTTTATAAAATATTGCATTACTGTATCTAATTATACTTGTATTGCTTAATTAACCTTTCAAATTTGATAGATTACTAATGTATCCAAATATACCTGTATTCAGAAATTACCATTTCAACTTGTGTTAATATTAGAATACAAGTATCTATGTATATAACTATTCTACTATATACAGATTTGAAAATTACACAAATCCCAATCTCTTTCTGTTCGTGTTCTTCTTGTACTACTTTTTTTTTATAACTATAGTCATTTTAATATAGAAACAAGTCAATTGAAAGCCCATGAAAATAGATGCAACATATATGTATACAACTATGATCTTCATAAAGACGAGGAGAAAATCAATCAAGTGATATCTGATGAATTCAAATTACAAAAATTGCTCCTAAAATCATCAAAAAGATCTAAAATTGAAAGAAATTTGGGAGAAAAATACATAAATTTTGTGATATAGCAAGATTGATGAAAGAGAAAGTATTAGTGAGGATAAACATGGGGAACCAATCACATAAAACATGCCTAGACATAATAAATTAGGTGTGTAACAATAACTTTCCTATTTAATATCAATAACTTTTCTAATTATTTTTATATAATTAACTTTGCTATTTATTGTGTAATTATATCCATATGACATAAAAATGAATTGTAGTTATTCATTTTAAATGTATATTAATGTTTGCCATATTTTGTAGTTTTTCCATCATTTTATTATTATTACTATTATTTTTTTGTTTATTTGAGCCAAAATAAAGCATAGGGAGGAAATATACCTCTAAAGAGAGTGAAAGAATCATAAATTTGAAAGTGAATATGTCATAACTATTGTTAACTAAAAAGCTTATTTCAGTTAATTATACATTGTAAAATTCATTAAAACAAAATTCATACCATACAAACATTTATTTACACTAATATATAACAACGACACTGACGGTAATACAAACATAAACATCTTTTTCATAATACTAATAAGTTCTAAACAACTTTTTAAAAACTCTTGTTATCATATAAATGTTAGATTTAAATAAGAGATACGAAAAAATGATATTGTGACATAAAATTTGTTCATAATTAAATGTTTGGTAAAGTACATACCTGGTACTTACCATACCGAAAGATCTCTTCAATTTTGCTACTCATCTTATGTATATTTTTTAGATAGGTCAGAGACTCGTGCTGATAACGTGTTATAAATAATGATAATGAATTGAAATTAAGAAGAGTAGTGATAGGAGAAACAAGATAAATAGTAACTTTCCTTTATTATTGAAATGTTAACTTGTTGTTGTTCATCTTTCATATTACAAAGAGGAGATATATATAGGCTAAAAAACATGGACAGAAAGTTACTTGACCACTAAGTTTGCTTCGGCAAAATTTAATTGGCCACGAAGTTTACTTGGCCACATAGTTACTTGGCCAGAAAGTTTACTTGGGCACAAAGAATACTGTGTAGACATTCATTTTACAACAAATATATTATTTATTATTATTATTATTATTATTATTGTTATTATTATTTAACTTTATAACCACAATTTGAGTTTAATTAGAGAAAAAATTTACATAAAAAGTTACAAATATATTGATGAATCTTAGAATATATAAAATAGATAGTAATTTATACTTTTAATATTGAAACATATACTATACCAATGTAAATAAAGAATTTTAAAAAGGATTGAAATTAAAAATTAAATTGGGCTCAATTGAGGATTCTTTTAAAATGAATTAATATTTTGAATAGATCGAGATTGAACTCAAATTAAATTATCGTAAACTCAACCGTTAAAATTATGAATGGATTGACTGAATCACCTATTCTCAGACTTAGTTTTGACACCCTACTAATTAGTAATGTGATCTTCCAAGAATTGAATGAATGACAAAAAGCTTGACATTTAATTTAGACATAATACATATATTGGATTCTAAATTTGGCTTCAAATTTTAACTTTGACCTCCAACTTTCATAATGCACACACAGGTACTTTAACTATTCAACTTTAAAATAAATAAACACATGAGTTCTACATGGCACAATACACGTAGGACAACACGTAGTACAAAAAATGACATGTAGGACATGTGTGTTTATTTGTTCAACTTTATACAAGTTTAAGTGTCTATTTCTGCACATCCAAAGTTGAAGAACATAAATGTGATTTGAAGCCAAGTTAAAGGGCACATTTATATATTATGTCTTTAATTTATGAATTTAAATCTGCCTTTAATGTATCAGAACGGTTCAAAATGTGTTTCTTCTATTTATTAGTTCAAAAATGTCATAAACCGAAATTTTAGGGCTAAAATGTTCTTTGTACACTTATATAGAAAGGAGTATTGATCTTCCTACTAAACTAGAGTTGGTGGTATTTTTAAAAATTTTCATTTATATGTTGTATATGCTTAATTGTACGGTTATGCTTTTAGACAATATTCTACTTAAAATTTCCTATAATAGAATGGTCTTTCTCTCTTTTTTTTAGTTTATTTTAAAAAGAATAACTTCTTTTTTCTAATATTTAAATTTCAATTTTTCACGTCGTAGGTTTAAGATCACAAGATTAAAGAATAATTTAGTATATTTGACATAACTTTAATATAGAATCACAAGATTCAAATATTCTCTAAAACTTTGTGTTAAGTCAAACTAGATCACTTTTTAAAACAGAGGGAGCACCAAAACTGTTGTTAATCATAAACAACAGCTACAATGGTATTTTAGGTATTTCAACTTCAATATTTGCTTTACAAATTCGTACCTCCTCTGTAAAAAAAAAATTAGACTAACTTAATTCTAAGAATTAGCCCTTTAATCTAAGTATATTTCAAACTCTCCACAGTTATATTTCAAACTCTCCACAGTTAAGCTAACTTATGTACTTTTTGAAGAGATGACATGTAGCTTTGCTTCTTGCACGATGTTACGCAAAACAAGTAGATTGTAAGATTATAGTAGTTAGTATCAGAAAATTGTAAAAACGACAACATGATGAGTTGAAATCTTACTAGTTACAATTCATTAACTTTGTATTTTGCCTAACATCACTCCTCAGGGATTGCATAAGGTATTCAACTGTGCACTCTTCTCTTAGAAAGTCATTCAACTTTAAATTTTAAATTAAAAGTGTCACGACCCAAAACGGGTCGCGAGTGGCACCCACACTTATCCTACTATGTGAGCGAACCAACCAATCTAACCCCAACATTTCAACCAAAATAAACAAAATGTAATGCGGAAGACTTAAAACTCATTAATAAAAATCGATTAAATAACTTCTAAAAACTCAATACTTATTATTCCCAAAAACTGGAAGTCATCACCACAAGAACATCTATCCTCAAAATACTAAATCTAAGAATATCTAGGAAGCTAAAATAATAAACAGCTAGTCCATGTCGGAACTTCAAGGCATCAAGACATGAAGAAGAAGATCCAGTCCAAGCTAGAAGCATTAGCTCACCCTGAGATCCGACGTGATGAAGACTGGCTAGAGTTGCGGTTGAGTTGAAGACGATGGCACGTTTGCTGCACTCCACAAATATCAAAGAAAAACAATTACAAGTAGGGGTCAGTACAAAACACGAGTACTGAGTAGGTATCATCGGCCAACTCAAAATAGAAAGCAATATATTTCAGATAATA
>NC_028643.1:57267175-57267815 GCF_001406875.1 Solanum pennellii
CTACTCCACCAAAAATGTTGCTTTAGGTCACGATACATCTTGGTTGCACCAGGATGTATAAAATATCCTGAACTATGAGCCTCTGTTAGAATAGTGTGAATTAAATCATCGATGCGGGGTACACATACCCTTCCCTTAATTCTCAAAACACCTTCCTCATCGAGTTTGCTTCTTTAGCCTCTCCTCGCAACACCTTATCTTGGATCTGGATCAGTTTCTCGTCCGTAAACCGTTTTCCCTTAATCTTGTCAAGAAAAGAAGATCTTGCCTCCACACAGGCCAAAAATCCTCCCTTCTCATTTACTTCTAACCTCATAAGGTCATTAGCCAAAGTCTGAACCTCTCTAGCCAATGGGCGTCTAGAAACTTGTAAGTGGGCTAAACTACCCATGCTCCCTGCTTTTCTACTGAAGGCGTCTGCCACAACATTAGACTTTCCTGGGTGATACAAGATGGTAACATCATAATCCTTCAGTAGTTTCATCCACCTCCTCTGTCTCAAATTCAAATCCCTCTGAGTAAAGACATACTGTAGGCTACGATGATCCGTATAGACTTCACACTTGACCCCATATAGATAATGTCTCCATTGCTTTAATGCAAACACAACTGCAGCCAATTCCAAATCATGGGTCGGATA
>NC_028643.1:57272121-57355815 GCF_001406875.1 Solanum pennellii
CTATCCTTGTGTCGGAACGTGACACTCCGATGCATTACTATCCTGGTGTCGGAACGTGACACTCCGATCCATATACTATCCTGGTGTCGGAACGTGACACTCCGATCCATATTCTAAGTGTTTTGGAACGAGACCCCGTCGACGGTCCGTCGTGGGATCCGTCGACCCAGACAGTGATTTCCAGAAATTAACTCTGCTGCTCCAGACGACTAAACAGGTCGTTACAATCACTCAACTAGTACTTTCTCTCCATAAGTCACTCAACTATCCACTCTTCTCTCAGAAAGTCACTCAATCTATTTAGTTGATATTTTAATTAAAATTTGCTGATATAAATTGATTATAAAACAAACCAATTTTTTTAAAAAAATACCACTTAAACCATTACTGATCCACTCACTTGACCTGCCCCATTAGAAAATATAATATGGTGACCCATTTTATTTTACCCTTACTCCTAAAGTATCCCCTCTCTTTATTAATGTACATGTGAATGAATGGGAAGCTAAGTTGAATATTCTGGAAGATCTTGACTTGATCAATAACACTGATCATGATAGGATTGAGCTTAATCAAGGACATGTTGAGTATATTCGATGGTTAGGTATGCAAGAATCACTCCTGAGGCAGAAGACTAATATTAAATGGTTTCAAGAGGGTGTTTACAATAACAAATACTTCCACAGTGTTCTTAGAGATAAAAGGATAAGGCTACAACTTATTAGCATCAAGGATCACATGGGGAAATGTATCAAAGGAGATGATAAAATCTCCAAGGCTTCTATCAAGCACTTTGAGAGATTATGTAATTCGAATCTCACAAGATTGATCATAGACTTGGGGACTGTATCCCAGAAATCATTTATCCCGAGGATAATATCTATCTCTCCAGCTTCCTTGATGAAAAGGAAACAAAAAAATTCAGTTTTCAGCATGAGTGTCGACAGTGCTGCTGGTCCTGATGGTTATAATGGAAAGTTCTATCAAGTCTGCTGGGAGATCAAAAACCTGATGTTTTAGAGTATGTTTTGGAGTTCTTCAGTGGCAAAAGGTTCATTAAATACTTTACTCATACATGTCTGGCATTGATTCCTAAAGTGGACTCGCCTTCCACTTTCTCTTACTTGAGGCCTATTAGTCTTAGTAATTCTACTAACAAAATAATTTCAAAGATTGTTTCTAATAGACTCTGAAAATGTTATGCTGGCACAAGAAATTGTTCAAAGCAGCAATAAGCCTATTGGAGGAAACATTGTCATCAAGTTGGATATGGCCAAGGCATATGACAGGATTTCATGGCCATTTATTTATTCAGTCTTGAAGAAATTTAATTTAACCACAACTGGATAGATGTTATAGATAGACTAGTGTCACGGACCTAGAGAATCTACTAGTACTCCGTGCGGCACTCGACGACTTACTCACGATTCTTTCACGATCTTGTAAGCTCAAGTAAGCCTTTACGACTCAGAACGCTAAGAGAATGCAAAGAAAGACTTAGAAAAGGGCAAAGAGAACTTTAGAAGAAGGAACCTTGTATTACTACTTTGCTTGGTTATTGGATGGATGATTTACAAATGAATGGCCCTCCTATTTATACTACATCCTAAGGTCCTTAGTGTAAATAAAATTTACTATACAATTCCTTCTCCTAACTACACTTTAGTCCACATTCTAAAGAATTCTACATTATCTAGTATATGCTAAACTCTTCCATAAAGATCTAAAGTGTTCTAGAGAATTCTAGGGAATTCTCTAGTCTTCTCCACAAAACTAGAAGGTTCTAGAGCCTTCTTGCAAACCTCTTCAAGACCCTAGCTCCTTCTCCCCCATTCGGACGTCAAATTTGGCTAGAATTGTGGCGGGACGTCACACTCTCCCCCACCTATTGAGGCGACGACCGCGTCGCATTGCGGTTGTATCGGTGTTGGAGTTTTGTCGTGCGATCATCAACTCACACACTCGATCAATCCCTTCGAGCAGCTTCCTCAGCGGTTGCCTGATCTCTCTCGACCTGATCTTTCGGACTTCCTCCTTCTTAGGAGGCCAGTGCCTCGGTGGCTTCTCTTCCATCACGACAGCGTTCCTCCTTGGAACCTTCTTCGTGCGCGGTGGCAAGGCCTTCTCAGCACCATTGTCTTCTCCCAAACTTGCAATGGTAGCTGCAGATGTCTTCCTCTCGTCGACCCTCTCGAGCTGCATGGCTGTCAACCGGACCTGTCCTTGCGTCTTCGATGCCTTAACCATGGGAACCATACATGTTCCTCCTTTCTCCATGACCATTAGTTGTTGGAGGTAAGGATTGATCACCGTGTGACATGTCTTGAAGAACTCCTGCCCAAGAATTATATCAAAGATATCTAAGGGAGCGACGGTGAAGTTGGTTTTACCTTTCCAATCGCCTATCGTAATGCTTACTCCATGCGTGACTCCATCTACGGGAGTCAGCGGTGCATTGATCGTCCTGATTTGGGCGTTGCTTGGACTATAATGCAACCCCAACCTCATTGCTGCCGTCTTGGCCATGATGTTGACCTCTGCACCTGTGTTGACCAACGCACGAGCACATCTTCCATTGATCGTGATGTCGACGTATTAAGCGTCGCATGCCTTAGGCTCCGCAGGACTCTGTTTCGCATGCCTCTTCTCCTAATGCCTCGGCTTCTCTTGCCTCGGCAGCTTCGGTGGTTGCTTGGTGACAGCTCTTCATAGACTTATCAAGCCCAACTGCTTAGTCTCCTCGGCTTCATCTTCCTCATGTGCTTCCTTCTCTTTCCGCTCTCGTAGGATAGAACCAAGGTTCTTCAGTTCAGGGCACTTTGCATAAACATGCGGCCCACCGCATATGTTGAATTCCATCTCCCTTGGCAACCTATGTCTTCTTCACCGTGTTGCCATGATCTCCGGACTTCTTGCCGTTGGACCTATAGGTATCATGCTTGTGAGGCCGTTGCTCCTCGCCACGCCTCTTGGGTTGTGGCCGTTGCTCCTCGCATTCGCCACGATCTCCCCCACCATTATCATGACTACCTCCTTCGTTGTTCTCCTCGGCACTGTAAGACTTCTCCTGCCTGAAGTCCGTCAATGCTTCGGCCTGTGTGATGGCGTCATCAATAGTCCTGACCTGTCGTCGCTCCAACTCCGTCCTGGCCCAATTTTGCAGCGCATCCATGAAGCGGAACAACATGTCTTCATCCGTGAGGTTGGGAATCTGAAACATAAGGGTGGTGAACTCCTGCACATACGCGTGTATGCTGCCCTTTTGCTTTAACTCCCTAAACTTGCGCTTTGCCTCATAGATGACGTTGCTAGGGAAGAACGCCTTCTTGAACTCCTCGCGGAATTGCTCCCACGTGTTCATGGTGTACGTCCCCTTCTTGATGTCACACTCTTTACGCCTCCACCATAGCATTGCCATCTCCAAAAGATACAACACTGCAGTGTTGATCTTGCTCTCATCACTTTGCACCCGATTACACTTGAAGTAGTTCTCTAAGTGCCATAGGAAATTCTCTACCTCTTGCGCGTCGCAGACGCCTTTGAACATAGGTGGCTTGGAGCCTCGACTCTGGCCTCCCTTTCCCGGTCAAGTGATGCCAATCCTCCAACCTCCCTGTCTTCCTTGAGCGCTTTCACTTCGGTCTTTAGCGCCTCAATCGTGCTGAGCGCGTCCATAAGCCGACACTCCAAGGATGTAATGGCCTCCTTCATCTCGAACTCGGACCGATGGCGTGCCTCCAACTTATTCCAGATGTTGTCGTTCTCCTCAAGGGTGAAGTCTTCAAGGGTCTTGAAATTGCTGTCACTCACGTTCAAGCGCCGGCCTAATATCTCCACAGCTCGTCTAGCCACTTCTACCCTTGTGACCCAGTCTTCTCCGGCAGTGACGTCTATGGCATCCTCGCCTACTTCTTCGTCACTCGCCCCGACAGTCGAGGGTGGATGAGATGTTAGCACCCCGCTAGTTGCGAGCTTGGGCAGCATTTCCTCATTACCCTTCTGATTCTTCTTCCCCTTTCGGTTCTTCTTACTTCCATCCATGCGGACGTTGGTGGTGTTGCCGCCGTTTACGTCTCCTTCGTTAGCTATTCTCTTATAATCAAACTGCTCTGATACCACTTTGTCATGGACCTAGAGAATCTGCTAGTACTCCGTGCAGCACTCGACAACTTACTCACGATTCTTTCACGATCTTGTAAGCTCAAGTAAGCCTTTACGACTCAGAATGCTAAGAGAATGCAAAGAAAGACTTAGAAAAGGGCAAAGAGAACATTATAAGAAGGAACCTTGTATTACTACTTTGCTTGGTTGTTGGATGGATGATTTACAAATGAATGGCCCTCCTAATTATACTACATCCTAAGGGCCTTAGTGTAAATAAAATTTACCCTACAAGTCCTTCTCCTAACTACACTTTAGTCCACATTCTAGAGAATTCTACATTATCTAGAATATGCTAAACTCTTCCATAAATATCTAAAGTGTTCTAGAGAATTCTAGGGAATTCTCTAGTCTTCTCCACAAAACTAGAAGGTTCTAGAGCCTTCTTGCAAAGCTCTTCAAGACCCTAGCTCCTTCTCCCCCATTTGGACGTCAAATTTGGCTAGAATTGTGGCGGGACGTTACACTAGTCTCTTATGTTTGGTACTCTATAATCATTAATGGAGCTAGAAAATGATTTTTCACGTCTTTACAAGGATTAAATCAAGGAGACCCCCTTTCACCCTCACATTTTATATTAGCAGCTGAAGTATTATCTAGATCTCTGAATAGCTTGAATTTACTAACTCACACTTTATTCATTTTTCAATGAATTGTAAGGTGCCACAAATAAAATCACTTAGCATATGTTGATGACATAGTGACCTTCAGCAGTGGTAATAGCAACTCTGTGAGACTTATCATGAAGATGATCAAGAAATATGAAAGATCCTTTGGGCAAAAGGTCAATGAGAACAAAAGTTTCTTCCTGATAGATACAAAAACTAGTGCATATAGAATCAACAGATTGAAAAGTTGCACTGGCTTCATGGAGAAAAATTTTCCTTTCACATATCTTGGGTGTACAATTTATGTAGGAAGGAGGAGAGTACATTATTTTGATGAAATGGTTACAGAAGTGGTTAAAAGAGTAAGTGGATGGCATGGCAAACTCCTTCCACTAGGAGGTAGGATGGTTCTTATTAAGAGTGTCCTTCAAGCTATTCCAACCTACTCTTTGTCAGCCATATGCCCACCAAAAACTTCTCTTCAGCTGTTAGAAAAACATTTTGCAAGGTATTTTTGGGGTTCAACATGTGATAAAAAGTAGTATCATGTGAGCTCTTGGAATAATTTATGTTTTCCAAAAGACAAAGGAGGCCCTGATATAAGAAGATTGGAAGATATAACCACTTCTTTAGCAATTAAGAAACGGTGGAGATTCAGAACTATACCCTCTCTATTAGTAGACTTTTTGATAGCTAAATATTGTTCACGACGCCACCCTGTTGTAAAGAAGAAAGCAAACAAAGACTCTCAGTTATGGAAACAAATGATTAGTGCTAGAGAGAATGTTGTTTGCAGAATTTTTGGAAAATCAATGAAGGAAACAACAACTTTTGGTGGGATAGTTGGAGTGGAATGGGAGACTTGGCGAATTTGGTTCCTAACATTGGAAGAAATTCGAAGGATACTGTTAGCAATTATATCAAAAATGGGAAATGGAATAGCACCAAAATCAAAGAAGTTATTCGTGTTTCTCTCGTACTTCCTATTTGTCAAGTAGATATTGGGTATCAATACCTTAGCGATGATGCCTGTTATCTGGATGGACACTTCAGATGGCAGATTTTCAAATAATCAGCATGGCAAATAGTTAGAAAAAGGAAAGAATAGTCTCATAAAGATCTGAGTAGAATTTGGCACAATTCTATTCCGATCAAATTTTCTCTATTAGCTTGGAGACTATATCTTGGAAAACTACCTTTTAGAGAGGTCATCTCTAGGTTTGGTTTAGCTCACCGAAATTCCACTTACCATTCGACTTGTTATTGCTGCCGGATTCCATTTAGTGACTCCATCAAACATTCATTTATTCAAGGAGAGGTGGCTGATCACATTTGAAGATTTTTCGGAGCTCCCTAAGTATTATACATCAACATTGGTTCGTGCCAAGAATCCTTAACAACTGGTGGAATTTGAAAATCCATGAATAGCGTCCATGGCATGGTACTTCAAATCATGCCCATCATTATATGCTGGGAAATTTGGAGATCATGGAAGTTTGGTGATGCAAAAAAATTTAGAAGAGGTTATATGAAACACCAGATTGCTTGTAATATTAATATATAGAAAACTACCTTTCCAGATCTCAAATTGGATAGCCGCTGGACAGAAATTTGTGACACCATTGAAAGACTAAGGCATATAGTTATTTGGAGGCAAGTTTCATGGTCTAAACCTTTGCTCGATTTGGTTAAAATTAACACTGATGCTTGTTATGATGTTACTAATGGAAAAGCAGGGTTAGGTTGTGTCATCAGAAACCACAATGGTTTTACCAAAATGCAGTTGGAGTTGGACTCTCTTATAATTGTAGTTATGTTGAACAATAGAGACACCTTGAAGCTCAAAAGGATCATCCAAGACACTATACAGAGCATGGATAAAGTGAACATCATTGTTTCTCACTTTTATAGAGAAGCTAATACCGTGGCTGATTTTTCGCTAAACAATCTTATTCGAGTGGGCATGACACTTTTGGTTTCTCCTACGAACAACTCCCAAGAGAAGTGAAAGGCGTACTTTAACTTGATAAATTTCAACTTCCTAATATAAGGAGGAGATACGATAACAATAACTTTTTTTGTTAGTTGAATGTATATGTTGGTAAGTTTAATATTGGAGTTGTATTGATTAGCTCTCATCTTTTGTAGATTGTAAGTTACAATCTAATCTTGAGGTCAAGTCTTTGGCCCCCTACTTGTATTTTGCCTTGAATTAGCCAGACCCATGACATCAGGGTGACACACCTTGGTGATGTCAATTTTATATTTAAAAAAAAATTCCCTCTCTTTATGCCTCTTTCTCCGCTGCTCCTTTGCACTTTTGTTTTTACGTTCTCCATTCCTGCCGCCTCTTCTTCCCCTTTTTATCTAGGATTTAATTTCCAAATTTTCAAAATCATGAATTTATGCGGTAAGATTTGTTTTAGTACCTCATAGATATTGTTTAACAGGATTGATGAAATAGTCACACCAACAATCCAATCTTTAGTTGCTGACTCAATTTAGTCAATTCCAAGGTCACGAAATAGCTAGATGTTTATGTCAATTTTACAAGCATTGAGCTAAAATTTACCAATACAGTTTCAAAGTCAAATTGAAATTGAGACATAAAACGGGAAATAAAACCATACATCAAACCTTTAATTTCTTACATAATATAGAGCTTGAAATTAAAACCTAACTAAAAAAGAGGAATAAGAAACATCAATGGAGAGCCAGAAAAAAAATGCATAGAGGGAGACAAAAGAGTCAATAAAATGGGTCAATATTATTGTTTTAGAGGGTTGGGTTAAGTGAGCGGGTCATTAAATGATTTAAATTGATATTTTCTTATTTTTCAAAATTTGGGTTTTGAATTAAAATTTTATATGAACAAATCTTAATTAAAATATCAATTTAATAGGTTACATGACTTTCTTAGAGAAGAATGAATAATTGAGTGACTTTTGATAAAACTCAAAGTTGAGTGATTTTCTGAGAGAAAAGTGTATAGTTGAGTGACTTTTGAATTAAAATTGAAAGTTAGGTGACTTTCTAAGAAGTGAATACATAGTTGAGTGAACCATATGATTAACTCCATAATGTGACATTATAATCTATCTTTGAGCCTGGAAATGTGCTTAGACTTGTTTGATTTCTATTTCGTAGATATTTTTTTATATAAGAATGACATAAGTTTTTATAATTCTGAAATTTATTTTCTGAATTGAGGTAGTGGCTGGATCCGCTTATCCCTTGACAAATCGTGGAAGAATGCAAAAGAATTCCTTGATTTTCCAATTGGTCTATTGTAACGACCTGTTTAGTCGTTTTGAGCAGCAGATTTTAATTCTGGAAAAACTGTCTGAGTCGACGAAACCCACGACGGACCGTCATAGGCACGACGGGCCGTCGAGGGGGTCTCGTTCCAAAATACTTAGAATTCTGAAATTTGGGTACTGAAATCGACTCTCTGAACTTCGTAACGGAATGGGAGGACGGACCGTCACAGGCGTGATGGGCCGTCACAGACTCTTGGTGAAAATCTAGTCTCTGAACTCTGTGACGGAGCAGCAGGACGGACCGTCGCAGGCGCGACGGCCCGTCACAGGGTGCGTAAATCCCAGGATGGGTCGGATTTCTGTTAGTAATTTAAGGGGCGTTTTGGAATATTCCTGCTTTAATTATAAAGTTAGGGGGTTAATGTTAATAAGTCTAATTACTTGGGGGTTAAAAGAGGTAACCTTGAGTTAATTAGTGGGATATTATTGCCATCTTTATACTTAATTATATGCTAATTAGGGTAAAAGAAAGAGGGTTTGAATAAGAAAAATAGAAAGAACAAAGAGAGAGAAAGAAGAGAGAACGAACGAGTAGAATTTAGAGAGAAACAAACGAAGAGGAAAACACAAGCTTTGGGGAATTTGCTTGCTTGATCACGAATCTTCGGTGGAGGTAGGTTATGGTTTATGCTATTCGTAGTAAACTCTTAATAGCGAATGATATGTATTGGGTAGTATTGTAAACCCTTCTATATGCTTAATTGTGTGCATGCATGATGTGATTTTGTATATAATTGTGATAAAATAAGCATGATGAAGCTATTGAATCCCAAATCTTGAAAAACCCTAATCTACTTTGTTAATGAGATTGATGATGCCTTGGTATAAAAGAAGGCTTGATGAACTAAAGTAATGGGGTTGATGATGCCTTGGTATAAAAGAAGGATTGATGAATTAATAGAATGAGATTAGTGGAGCGGGTGTCACGAACCGACACGTAGTATTAGGGGGACCGGGTGTCACGAACCGACACGTAGAATTAGGGGACCGGGTGTCACGAACCGACACGTAGAATTAGGGGATCGGGTGTCACGAACCGACACGTAGAATTAGGGGACCGGGTGTCACGAACCGACACGTAGAATTAGGGGATCGGGTGTCACGAACCGACACGTAGAATTAGGGGACCGGGTGTCACGAACCGACACGTAGAATTAGGGGATCGGGTGTCACGAACCGACACGTAGAATTAGGGGACCGGGTGTCACGAACCGACACGTAGAATTAGGGGATCGGGTGTCACGAACCGACACGTAGAATTAGGGGGACCGGGTGTCACGAACCGACACGTAGAATTAGGGGACCGGGTGTCACGAACCGACACGTAGAATTAGGGGATCGGGTGTCACGAACCGACACGTAGAATTAGGGGGACCGGGTGTCACGAACCGACACGTAGAATTAGGGGATCGGGTGTCACGAACCGACACGTAGAATTAGGGGATCGGGTGTCACGAACCGACACGTAGAATTAGGGGATCGGGTGTCACGAACCGACACGTAGAATTAGGGGATCGGAGTGTCACGTACCGACACATAGTAGTAGGGGAGCGGAGTGTCACGTACCGACACAAGAGGAATAAAGATAATGAATCTTGAAAGATGTTAATATACTCAATCTAATGAACCTAATTCCCAAATGAGTATGGTATTGAGGCTTGAGTCCTCATGTGTGAACTTGGCGGTGCTTATTAATGATTATAGAACTTGTTGTTGCTACACGTTGAGTATTGTAGTTGATTTATGATATTATCTGATATATACTGTTTTCTATTTTGAGTTGGCCGATGATATCTACTCAGTACCCGTGTTTTGTACTGACCCCTACTTGTATTTGTTTTCCTTGTTATTTGTGGAATGCAGCAAACATACCGTCGTCTTCAACTCAACCGCAACTCTAGCCAGTCTTCATTACACCGGATTTCAGGGTGAGCTAATGCTTCTAGCTTGGACTGGATCTTCTTCCTCATGTCTTGATGCCTTGAAGTTCCGGCATGGACTAGCTTTTGTTTATTTTAGTTTCTTAGAATACTCTTAGTTTAGTAATTTGATCATAGATGTTCTTGTGGTGATGACTTCCAGATTTTGGGGAATAATAGAAGTTGAATTTTAGAAGTTATTGAATTGGGTTTTATTAATGAGTTTAAGTCTTCCGCATTACTTTTTGTTGATATTATATTGAAATGTTAGGGTTTAGATTGGTTGGTTCGCTCACATAGGAGGGTAAGTGCGGGTGCCAGTTGCGGCTCGGGTTTGGGTCGTGACATCTCACCACCCAATGGCATAAACTCTTAATTTTATCATTCGTATGGACTTGTTCATGTTGTAAACATGATGATTCTTAAGATGTAATTGTATCCAAAATCTTAAGATAATAGATTTTAAGGAAGTTATGAACTTCACAATTTTGTTTTGCTAATAAGCCTATCTAAGACAGATTTCTAAGTCGTTGTAGCAATAAAAAATCTTCAAATCCAGAATCTATTTCTATAGCTAACTACATTATTTATTTATCCTATTTTGGGGTGAGGAAGGCTCTGATAGGGAAAAGAAAGGGATTTGACAAGAATTGATTTACTTTTATTTACTTGTAGGATAAGGTAACTACACAACCAACATGCTGCTACTCAATTTTTTCGAGAATTAGCTATAATTAACCTTTTTGGTCACAACTATATTCATGTAAAAGCATCATGAATATTGACAATAGCGATACTTGATTGTGGGGCTTGTTTAAAGTTGATCTCCTAGCTGTGATTTAAAGGAGTTGCGGTAAAGAAAAGGAATGAAAAAATGGAAGAAGAGAATGAATAAAACAATGAATTAGAAAGAACCGACTTGATTTCTCATTACTTACAATGTTCTATTTATACACAAAACATGATTTGTCAACACATTAATTAATCTGCAAACTAACTCAACTGTTAAGCTAATTAATTGAACAAATAAGTTAACTAACTAAATTTATCACATGCAATACTCATTTAAACACTCCCTTTGAAGTTGGGAGATGGAATATATCTAACATCCCCAATTTGAACAACTTATCATTGTGTAATTGCTTCTCCATTGGCTTAGTAAAAACATTTGTCACTTGTTCTTTACTAGCTATGTATTCAGTCTTGATCACTCCTTTTTGTAGTCTTTCTCTAATGAAGTGGCAGTATGTTTCAATATGCTTGATTCATTCATGGAATATAGGATTTGAGGCAATCTATATTCCTACTTTATTGTCACTATGTAGATCCATAGGTAGTTCAACTTGTACTCCAGTTCTTTCAATAAGCCTTACAACCACACTAATTCTGCCATAATGGTAGCCATACTTTTAAACTCAACTGTAGCTGAGGATCTTGAAATTGTGTTTTGATTCTTTAATTTCCATGAACAAGTGATTCACCAATCTTTATGCCAAATCCTGTTACAGACTTACTTGACACTATGCATGATGTCCAATTTGCATCACAAAAGGTATTGATCTTCCTTGACTTCATGCTACTCATTAATAGTCTCAATCTAGGTTGTTTCTTAATGCATTTCACTACATATGTTGTGCATCGTAGTGTGGTTTCTTTAGGGAATGCACGAACTGGCTCAATTGTTGCACAACAAAATAGATGTCTGGTCTTTTCAGAGCTAAATATAGTAACCTTTCAATTAATCTTTGATAAATCCTCATGTGTTCCAACTCAACATCATTTGTATACTAATTTTCATATTCTAGGCTTGTAAGCTTTTGGTTCTATTCAAATGGAGTGTTTGTTTGCTTTCAATCAACTAAACTACATTCTGATATCAACTCCAAAGGATACTTTCTTTGGATCATTAGTATTCCATATTTTGACTTTGCAAACTCAATGTCAAGAAAGTAACTCAATTCCCTAGATCTTTCATCTTGATGTTATGATGCAGTGTATCCTTAGCTTCTTGAATTAGTTTTATACTGCTTTTTGTTATTAAAAAGTCATCCACATATATTAAAATGATCAAAATCTCACCAACATCAATTGTCTTAGTAAATAGTGGGTAGTCAAGTTTAATTTAGATGAATCCTGATTGTGCGTGAACATTGGTAAGCTTCAGATTCAATTGTCTACTTGCTTGTTTCAATCCATACAAAGATTTGTGCAGTCTACAGACTTTTTTCTCCCCTGGCTGCCAAATCTTAGAGGAAAGGACATGTAGACCTCCTCAAATAAATCACCTTAAAGAAAATTATTGTATACATCCATCTGAAAAATGCACCAATTAGACTGAGCAACCAGTGCCACAACACACCTCACAGTAACCATCCTGACCATAAGAGAGAAAGTGTCATGGAAGTTAACACCTTCTTGTTGTGTCAACCCCTTAGCAACAAGCCTGACTTTATACCTCTTAACACTCTAATCAACCTTAAGCTTGTCCTTTTATACCCACTTACAACTAATAGGTGTTTTCCAAAAGTTAAGTCAACAATTTCCCAAGTCTTGTTGTCACTAAAGGCCTGAATTTCTTGGTCCATAGCAAGGATCCAACCACTATCCTTGAAAACTTGTTTGAAAGAAGATTGTCCAGTTAAGGGGGATAGAGTCGAGAAATAAGACTTGTAAGATGGATGGACACTGGAATAAAGGATGAAATTGGAAATAGAATGTGCAGATTTTGAAGAAGTGACATCATCAGTATGCCAAATGAGAGGTTTGATGGCTCTGGTAGAACTTTTTGGATATAGAATATATGGTTAAACAGTGCGAGACGATAGAGAAGTGAGATCAGAAGTGGTTGGAAGAGAAAGAGAATAAACAATAGGAAAAGAGTCATCTACAGTATGAGGAAACACAAAAAAAGGATTGGGAAATGTTGAAGAATAAGAAGGTGGAAGATGGGTTAGGAAGGTGGGACGTGAAATGAAAAAAAATGTCTTATAAAAAGGAATCTTTTTGTGTTTGGCCAAAGGATTAACTGGAACTTGAGGAGCTTGAGGAGGAGTTTCTTGTCCCACATTTTTGTTCATATTCCTCCTTATAATGTATGCTTTTGAGTATCCATATCCGAAGAATCAGATCAAAATTAGGAGAAAGGACATATATAGTTACACTCTATCGCACAACTTAGAGTAATGAGAGAATTGGAGTTTCCTAATAATCTTATAACTTCTTATTCATAAATGTGGTGTACTTCTCATAAGACTCTACTCGACGTGGCTTATGAGAAATCCTAGGATTATTCTAAACTTTGTGCGTTAACTATCAAATTTGTCACGATCCAAAGTATACCCTAGATGTGACATGACGTATAAGACCTCAAGAGGCCTACACAATCCACTTAGCATGCATAAATAAGATAATAAAAGATCAAGAGATTTTAAAGACAATTCATATCAAATAGAGTTTGTGAAAATGAAGGGAAAGTGTACATAGTCTCAAAATTCATCAATTACATCAAAAGTGATCGGGAAGTAATCCTGGCATAACATATGAAAAGTAAAGATGAAAAACAATAAAAGGTACGGTCCTTAAAACATGCAGATTCACCATTACTCAATATAACCAAAGTGATGACTAGCCATGGGGATGCAGAATCAGAGCACCGAATCCTACATTTGAGAAATAATGTAAGCAAGAGTATGCGTTCATATAAAAATGTATGAAACATGATAAAAATGCGTAGATAATAAAATACATGCTAAAAATGACTTTTTTTTATAATATGCAAAGACCAAGTTAAAACCATAAGAAAGAGGTTAGAGAATATCATAATAATCATGGTCAAAATACAGGTAAAACTCATTTTTAACCACTTGTGATATACTTGTAGTAACCTTAGTTCATTATTATGGTGGTAATTAACCTTAACTGACATAGATACCATGTGACTTATAACATGGAATTCGGTGTCTAGCCTACACCCAAAATAGGTGTCCTCACTTGTCAAGGTAAGAACAATGAACTTCTAGCTTAAGTGGATCCACTACCTAATGTATATCTGAGACAACCTATGTTGACACATAGTTTATGGGACACAGATAATCGCCACTTGTCCACTCAGTATCAAGCATAATTCTCTCGAAATAGTCATCAATCATATTCATCTGATATTTAAGGAACATGTGTATTCGCCTCTTTGTCTTTCACTATTGGGACATGTATATGTTGGGTTTAGCAAGTGTGAATGGGAAAAGAAAAGAGAGAATATGAAAAATGAGGGAACTATTGGAGGGAAAATGAAAAGTCATTTGCAAAGTCCAAATGAAAAGTCATTTCTCTCATATCGTCAAAAGAAAGGGAAATTGTTGTCCTTATATAAGGAAACACTTCCATTACTTCTTAAAGAGCTAAGAAGAAGATGCCCCCTCGCGCCGTCGTCGTTGTCGCTCGCTCGGATTCGGCTTCGGATTTGGATTTGGCAAATGATGTGATTGATTGATAATTTTTTTGGAAAAAATTTATTTAATCAAATTTTGTTAAATCAAATAAATTCTGTTAATATTATCTCTTATAAATTTGTGGGCAACGGTAACATTCCGATTACTCTTTCCGAAAAGTCATTACTTTCCGAAAAGCCGTTATTTTTCTAACAGACACATTTTTCTGAAAAGTTGTTATTTTTTCCAAAAGACACAACTTTCTGGATAAAACGGGTCTGCACAGATTTCTCTGAACAGAAACGTTTCTTGCTGAAAATGGCTATAAAAGGAAGTCAATTTTCGTTTTTTCAAATACTGAATTTTTTTCCTACTCTGCATAAATTTTCTCTCTCAAACAAATCAAAGTGTCGATCGACTGAGTCTGTGTGACTTGTTGCTGTTCTGAAGTTCGCTAAAGTTCAAGAAATTTGAGGTACCGCTATTTCTTTAACAGGATTAATCCGTTTTATCTTGGGAGAATTAATCCATAACCTCGGGTACAGTGAGGGGATTAAATTTCTTAAGGACACACAGTATTTTCTGTGGACTCGAATTACTTCTTGTATTCTATTTACTTTCTGTTTCATCTTATTTTGTTTCTGTCGTTTTAGGCTAACCATATAATACATGTTGAATAACAATCTTAAGAAATTTAATAAGTTTCTGTCTTTGAGGTGTCTGGAGATTAAAACCTTTATGATTTTCTACTCTGCTTAAATTTTTAAAATTCATTTGATTAACGATTAAAAGAACATAAAAACTTTATCGTTAAATCAGAAACAGCATGTGTAAAGATTTATTCTTTACTGTTAGTATTTAAAATACTTAAATTATATGTCATTTGTGACAGAAAAAAGAAAAATGAATAATTCAAGTTAAGCAAATGCTGGAACAGTAAGTGCTGCAACAACATCGGTTGCACATAATCGTTCAAATGCTGCCTTAGCGCCGGCTGAGAAACCTGCAAAGTTTTCTAGAGTCGACTTTAAGATATGGCAGGAGAAGATGTTCTTCTATCTCACAACGTTGAGTCTGCAGAAGTTCATTAATGAGAATGTTCCTATTATGTCAGATGAAACTCCGCCTGATGAACGATTCTTGGTAACAGAAGCATGGACACATTCAGATTTTTTGTGGAAAAATTATATTCTGAGTGGCCTGCAAGATGATCTTTACAATGTGTATAGCAATGTCAAAACCTCAAAAGAACTTTGGGCTGCTTTAGAAAAGAAGTACAAAATAGAAGATGCCGGAATGAAGAAATTCATTGTGGCAATATTTCTTGACTATAAGATGATAGACAGTAAGACCGTCGTCACCCAAGTTCAAGAACTGCAGGTCATAATCCATGATCTCCTTGCTGAAGGTATAAATTTATTTAATGCCTATGTTAGAAATATTAAGTTTTTTCTTAATACTCACATAATCTTTAATGTATGATTGATTGTGAATGATGCCTTTCAAGTGGCTGCAATTATTGAAAAGTTACCTCCATTGTGGAAGGACTTCAAAATCTACTTGAAACATAAACGCAAGGAGATGACTGTTGAAGATCTCATAGTAAGGTTGAGAATCGAAGAGGATAATAAGGCTACAGAAAAGAGGTCACGTGGTAATTCAGCAATATCTGGAGTAAATTTTGTTGAAGAAGATCCCACAAAATCAAAGAAAAGAAAGAAAGCATCTGGTCCAAAAAGCGATCCTCATAAGAAGAAATTCAATGGAAACTGCTTTAACTGTGGTAAACATGGTCATAGGTCTACTGAATGTCGGGGTCCTAAGAAAGACAAGAAAAATAAGGATCAAGCAAACTTGGCTGAATCCAAAGGAGAAATGGACGATCTCTGTGCAATGCTTTCAGGATGTAACTTGGTTGGAAATCCAAGAGAATGGTGGATAGATTTTGGTGCCTCATGTCATGTTTGTGCCAACAAAGAATTATTTTCATCATATACTGTCACGACCCAAAACTGAGCCGCGACTGGCACCCACACTTACCCTCCTATGTGAGCGAACCAACCAACCTAAACCTTAACATTTCAATTTAATATCAATAGAAAATAATGCGGAAGACTTAAACTCATTAATAAAAACCAATTCAATAACTTCTAAGATTCAACATCTATTATTCCCCAAAATCTGGAAGTCATCACCACAAGAACATCTATGATCAAATTACTAAACTAAGAGTATTCTAAGAAGCTAAAATAAACAAAAGCTAGTCCATGCCGGAACTTCAAGGCATCAAGACATGAGGAAGAAGATCCAGTCCAAGCTAGAAGCATTAGCTCACCCTGAAATCCGGTGTAATGAAGACTGGCTAGAGTTGCGGTTGAGTTGAAGACGACGGTACGTTTGCTGCACTCCACAAATAAAAAAGAAAAACAAATACAAGTAGGGGTCAGTACAAAACACGAGTACTGAGTAGGTATCATCGGCCAACTCAAAATAGAAAACAGTATATATCAGATAATATCATAAATCAACTACAATACTCAACGTGTAGCAACAACAAGTTCTATAATCATTAATAAGCACCGCCAAGTTCACACATGAGGACTCAAGCCTCAATACCATACTCATTTGGGAATTAGGTTCATTAGATTGAGTATATTAACATCTTTCAAGATTCATTATCTTTATTTCTCTCGTGTCGGTACGTGACACTCCGCTCCATATACTATCCTGGTGTCGGAACGTGACCTCCGATCCCCTAATTCTACGTGTCGGTTCGTGACACCCGATCCCCTAATTCTACGTGTCGGTTCGTGACATCCGATCCCCTAATTCTACGTGTCGGTTCGTGACACCCGATCCCCTAATTCTACGTGTCGGTTCGTGACACCCGATCCCCTAATTCTACGTGTCGGTTCGTGACACCCGATCCCCTAATTCTACGTGTCGGTTCGTGACACCCGATCCCCTAATTCTACGTGTCGGTTCGTGACACCCGATCCCCTAATTCTACGTGTCGGTTCGTGACATCCGATCCCCTAATTCTACGTGTCGGTTCGTGACATCCGATCCCCTAATTCTACGTGTCGGTTCGTGACACCCGATCCCCTAATTCTACGTGTCGGTTCGTGACACCCGATCCCCTAATTCTACGTGTCGGTTCGTGACACCCGATCCCCTAATTCTACGTGTCGGTTCGTGACACCCGGACCCCCTAATACTACGTGTCGGTTCGTGACACCCGGTCCCCCTAATACTACGTGTCGGTTCGTGACACCCGCTCCCCTAATCTCATTCTATTAATTCATCAATCCTTCTTTTATACCAAGGCATCATCAATCCCATTACTTTAGTTCATCAAGCCTTCTTTTATACCAAGGCATCATCAATCTCATTACTTTAGTTCATCAAGCCTTCTTTTATACCAAGGCATCATCAATCTCATTACTTTAGTTCATCAAGCCTTCTTTTATACCAAGGCATCATCAATCTCATTACTTTAGTTCATCAAGCCTTCTTTTATACCAAGGCATCATCAATCTCATTACTTTAGTTCATCAAGCCTTCTTTTATACCAAGGCATCATCAATCTCATTACTTTAGTTCATCAAGCCTTCTTTTATACCAAGGCATCATCAATCTCATTACTTTAGTTCATCAAGCCTTCTTTTATACCAAGGCATCATCAATCTCATTACTTTAGTTCATCAAGCCTTCTTTTATACCAAGGCATCATCAATCTCATTACTTTAGTTCATCAAGCCTTCTTTTATACCAAGGCATCATCAATCTCATTACTTTAGTTCATCAAGCCTTCTTTTATACCAAGGCATCATCAATCTCATTACTTTAGTTCATCAAGCCTTCTTTTATACCAAGGCATCATCAATCTCATTACTTTAGTTCATCAAGCCTTCTTTTATACCAAGGCATCATCAATCTCATTACTTTAGTTCATCAAGCCTTCTTTTATACCAAGGCATCATCATTAACAAGGGGTTTTCAAGATTTGGGATTCAATAGCTTCATCATGCTTATTTCATCACAATTATATAATCACATTCATGCAAGCATACAATTAAGCATATAGAAGACTTTACAATACAACCCAACACATATCATTCGCTATTAAGAGTTTACTACGAATAGTATAAAAACCATAACCTACCTCCACCGAAGAATTTTGATCAAGCAAGCAAATTCCCCAAAGCTTTGTTTCCTCTTCGTTTCTCCTCTTTCTCGTTCGATCCTCTCTCTCTCTTTGTTCTTTCTATTTTTCTTATTCAAACCCTCTTTCTTTTACCCTAATTAGCATATAATTAAGTATAAAGATGGAAATAATATCCCACTAATTAACTCAAGGTTACCTCTTTTAACCCCCAAGTAATTAGACTTATTAACATTAACCCACTAACTTTATAATTGAAGCAGGAATAGTCCAAAACGCCCCTTAAATTACTTAACAGAAATCCGACCCAGCCTGGGATTACGCAGCCTGTGACGGCCCGTCGTGCCTGCGACGGTCCGTCCTGCTGCTTCCGTCACAAAGTTCAGAGACTCAATTTCCTTGAAGAGTCTGTGACGGTCCGTCGTGCCCACGACGGTCCGTCCTGCCATGCCGTCACGAAGTTCAGAGAGTCGATTTCAGTACCCAAATTTCAGAATTCTAAGTCTTTTGGAACGAGACCCCCTCGACGGCCCGTCGTGCCCATGACGGTCCGTCGTGGGTTCCGTCGACTCACACAGTTTTTCCAGAAATAAAATCTGCTGCTCAAAACGACTAAACAGGTCGTTACAATAGATACCAATTTACCCATCGTTCGTCCTCGAACGATCACAAGAAGAAAAACAAGGGCGAAAAGGAGTACCTGAATCTGTAAACAGGTGTGGGTATCTTTCTTGCATATCAGCCTCCTTCTCCCAAGTGGACTCTTCAACTGGTCGATTCTTCCATTGAACTTTGATGGATGCAATCTCCCTTGATCTCAACTTGCGAATTTCTCTATCTAGAATGGCAACAGGCTCCTCCTCATAAGTCAAATTCTCATCAAGCAGAACTGAATCCCAACGAATGATGTAGTTTCCATCCCCATGGTATCTTTTCAACATAGACACATGAAATACCGGATGCACTCCTGACAGCCCTGGAGGCAAGGCTAATTCATAAGCCACCTCCCCTACTCGCTTAAGTACTTCGGAGGGACCAATAAACCTTGGGCTTAGTTTACCCCTTTTTCCAAACCGCATCACCCCTTTCATGGGCGAAACCTTCAGCAAGACTTGTTCACCTTCCATGAACTCCAAGTCTCTAACCTTTCGATCTGCATATTCCTTTTGCCTACTTTGCGCCGCTAAAAGCTTTTCTTGAATAGATTTCACTTTTTCTAATGAATCCCTCAAAAGGTCAGTACCCCAAGGTCTAACCTCAAATGCGTCAAACCAACCAATGGGAGACCTACATCTCCTCCCATACCATGCTTCGAAAGGAGCCATGTCAATACTTGAGTGATATCTATTATTGTATGAAAACTCCGCTAAAGATAAGAAGTTCTCCCAATGACCACCAAATTCTATCACACATGCACCGAAGCATATCCTCCAACACTTGAATCGTTCGCTCAGACTGTCTATCGGTCTGAGGGTGAAATGCAGTACTAAGGTCCAACCTAGTACCTAATTCCGCATGCAATGTTCTCCAAAACTTAGAAGTAAACTGCGTACCTCTATCTGATATGATGGAGAGTGGAACTCCATGCAACCGAACAATCTCTGAGATGTAAAGTTTGGCTAACTTCTCTGCATTGTAAGTCACCTTGACCGGAATGAAATGAGCAGACTTAGTTAACCTATCAACAATTACCCAAATAGAGTCATACTTACCCATTGTCTTTGGAAGACCAACCACGAAATCCATTGCGATTCTCTCCCATTTCCATTCAGGAATGGGCATTCTCTGAAGTGTTCCTCCGGGCCTCTGGTGTTCATACTTTACTTGTTGACAATTTGGACATTTGGCAACAAAATCAACAATGTCGCGCTTCATTCTACTCCACCAAAAGTGTTGCTTTAGGTCACGATACATCTTGGTTGCACCAGGGTGTATAGAATACCTTGAACTATGAGCCTCTGTCAGAATAGTGTTGATCAAATCATCAACACGGGGTACACATACCCTTCCCTTGATTCTCAAAACACCTTCCTCATCGATTGTTGCTTCTTTAGCCTCTCCTCGCAACACTTTATCTCGGATCCGGATCAATTTCTCATCATTAAACTGTTTTCCCTTGATCTTGTCAAGAAAAGAAGATCTCGCCTCCACACTGGCCAAAAATCCTCCCTTCTCATTTACTTCCAATCTCATAAAGTTATTAGCCAGAGTCTGAACCTCTCTAGCCAATGGGCGTCTAGAAGCTTGTAAGTGAGCTAGACTACCCATGCTCCCTGCTTTTCTACTTAAGGCGTCTGCCACCACATTAGCCTTTCCTGGGTGATACAAGATGGTGACATCATAATCCTTCAGTAGTTCCATCCATCTCCTCTGTCTCAAGTTCAAATCTTTCTGAGTAAAGACATACTGTAGGCTGCGATGATCCGTATAGACTTCACACTTAACCCCATATAGATAGTGTCTCCATTGCTTTAATGCAAACACTACCGCAGCCAACTCCAAATCGTGGGTCGGATAATTACGTTCATGCACCTTTAATTGCCTCGAAGCATACGCAATTACATTCTTCTCTTGCATTAGCACTGCACCCAACCCAGAATAGGATGCATCACAATACACAATGAAGTTCTTACCCTCTACTGGCAAGGTAAGGATAGGTGCGGTAGTCAACAAGGTCTTGAGTTTATGAAAGCTTTCCTCACATTCATCCGACCATACAAATGGAACATTCTGCTTAGTCAAGTTCGTCAATTGGGAAGCAATAGAAGAGAATCCCTTGACAAATCGACGGTAGTAACTGGCTAAACCAACAAAGCTTCTTATTTCTGACACATTAGTAGGTCTTACCCAATTCTTCACTACTTCGATCTTAGAAGGATCCACCATCACCCCATCCTTAGAAACCACGTGCCCCAAGAAGGACACTGAATCTAGCCAAAACTCACACTTGGAGAATTTGGCATAAAGCTTTTTCTCCCTCAACATTTCCAACACAATTCTCAAATGCTCCTCATGTTCCTTCTTACTCTTGGAGTATATCAGTATATCATCAATAAATACGATCACAAAGAGATCCAAATATGGCTTAAAAATCCCGTTCATCAAGCTCATGAAAGCAGCAGGGGCATTCGTTAGTCCAAAGGACATTACCAAGAATTCATAATGCCCATACCTAGTTCGAAAAGCAGTCTTTGGCACATCTGCTGCCCGTATTTTCAATTGATGATAACCAGACCTCAAGTCGATCTTTGAGAAGGCACAAGCACCTTGTAACTGATCGAACAAATCATCAATGCGAGGAAGAGGATACCTGTTCTTAACAGTTACTTTATTTAGTTGCCGGTAATCTATGCACATCCGAAGACTCCCATCTTTCTTCTTCACAAACAAAACAGGAGCACCCCAAGGGGATGCACTCGGTCTAATAAAGCCTTTCCCTAACAATTCTTGAAGTTGGGCTTTTAACTCCCTTAACTCTGCTGGAGCCATTCTATAAGGGGGTATGGAAATGGGACGAGTACCTGGCTCCAGATCAATGCAAAAGTCAATATCTCTATCCGGGGGCATACCAGGAAGGTCTGCAGGGAACACATCCAGAAACTCACGAACTACCGAAACCGACTCAATCGAAGGTACTTGGGTAGTATCATCCCTGAGGTGTGCCAAGAACGCTAAACACCCTTTACTAACCATTTTCTTAGCACGAAGAAAGGAGATGATACGAACTGGAGTGGAAGTGTAGTCACCCTCCCACACTAACGGATCTGTCCCAGGCTTGGCTAACGTTACAGTTTTAGCATTACAATCTAAGATTGCAAAATTTGGAGAAAGCCAAGTCATACCCAGAATTACATCGAAATCAACCATTTCTAAGATAACCAAGTCTACACGAGTATTGCTACCCATAAAAGTCACCAGACAAGACCTATATACCTTTTTGACTATCACAGACTCACCCACCGGAGTAGAAACACGAATAGGCATGTCAAGCAATTCACAATGTAAATTAAGACCAGTAGCAAATGAGGAAGATACATATGAAAATGTGGAGCCAGGATCAAATAATACAGAAGCCATGCAATCACAAACCAAAAGATTACCTGTGATAACAGCATCTGATGTCTCCGCTTCAGACCGCCCAGGGAAAGCGTAACAGTGGGCCCTATCACCTGTCTGCCCGTTGCCCCTACCATGTGGTGTTGTAGTAGCTCCAGTTTGTCCGTCACCCCGGCCGTTTTGGTGACCACCATTACCTCGGCCACCACGTCCTCCAGAATAACGGCCTCTACCATGACCACCTCTACCTCTAGCTATTGGGGGTCTATAACTCTGTTTTGGACAATTCCTCCTAATATGTCCAGTCTCCCCACATCCATAACATTCTCTGGAGTCTAGCATAGGTCTCTGTGAGAATGACGAGGTCTGGGAATAACCTCCAACCTCAGAGAAATGTTGACCGGTCTGAGGTGGACCCCCAACTACAGTCTGTAGTGAAGACTGAATTGGTCGGACTGAGTAACCTCCTGAACCCTGTCCTCTAGAGTAAGAACCATTAAACTCACCTCCCTTTCGAAACCTTTTAGATGTCGATGCCATGGTGAAGTCGTCTGGCTTCACTCCCTCCACCTCTATCACGAAGTCTACCACTTCCTGAAAGGATTTCGCTGTAGCCGCTACCTGTAAGGCTGAAATCCGCAAATCTGACCTCAACCCTTTCACAAAACGGCGAATCCGCTCTTGTGAACTGAAGCAAAGCTGGGTGGCATACCTAGATAATGCACGAAACTTAGCCTCATACGCAGTGACCGTCATTCTGCCTTGCTCTAGGCTCAAGAACTCATCTCTCCTCCTATCCCTCAAGGTCCGGGGGATATACTTCTCCATAAATAAGCTAGAGAATGACGCCCAAGTCATGGGTGGTGCCTCTGTTGGTTGACACTCAACATGTGACCGCCACCACATTTTGGCATTTCCTTGAAACTGATAGGTTACAAACTCAACGCCAAATCGTTCCACTATGCCCATTTTATGTAGTAACTCATGACAATCAACCAGAAAATCGTAGGCATCCTCAGATTCAGCACCCTTGAAGACTGGAGGTTTCAATTTCAAGAACTTACTGAAAAGTTCATGCTGATCGCTTGTCATTATAGGCCCTGTAGTCAAACGAGGAAACGTGCCTATTTCTAATGGAGCATCCATGCGGGGAGCCGCAGCAGTTGCTTGTTGTACCTCCGGAACCTGAGGTGCTGGTGCAGAAAACACTGGAGGTGTCTGGCCTTGATCAGATAACCCGCTAAGATAAGCAAGAACCTGATTAATCATCTCTGGGGTAGGTTGGGGTGGTAATTCCTCATTCTGCACTTGCTCATTTTCCCCTTCCTCACCCTCTCTTACTACTTCCTCAGTCGGTGGAGGAGTCACCGCCCTAGTACTAGATGGGCCAGGTTCTTGTCCTCTTCCTCTAGAGGACGTCCTCCCACGACCTCTACCACGGCCTCTTGCCGCTGCTCTTCCTCGAGCTACAGCCCCAGTGGCTGGCTCAGACGCACCCTGTTCCGCCGGTGCTGGTGTTGGCGTAGTCGTTGCTCTAGTTCTAACCATCTGCGAAATAGAGTGAAGATGGTCAGATACCAATTTGTATCACCTAGATACCAATTGGATTCAAGTAATAGCACGAAAGAAGGAAAGAATGGAATTTTCCTAAAGTCCTATAGCCTCTCAAAGAAAAGTAAAGGCGTCCCCCTACCGTTCCTTAAGACTCTACTAGACTCGTTCTTGTGTGATGAGACCAACGAACCTAATGCTCTGATACCAAGTTTGTCACGACCCAAAACGGGGCGCGAGTGGCACCCACACTTATCCTACTATGTGAGCGAACCAACCAATCTAAACCCCAACATTTCAACCTTAAATAACAAAATATAATGCGGAAGACTTTAACTCATTAATGAAAATCGATTAAATAACTTATAAAAACTCAATACTATTTATTCCCAAAACCTGGAAGTCATCACCACAAGAACATCTATCCTCAAATTACTAATCTAAGAGTATCTAAGAGGCTAAAATAAGTAAAAAGCTAGTCCATGCCGGAATCTCAAGGCATCAAGACATGAGGAGGAAGATCCAGTCCAAGCTAGAGGCAATAGCTCACCCTGAAATCCGGAGTAATGAAGACTGGCTAGAGTTGCGGTTGAGTTGAAGACGACGGTACGTTTGCTGCACTCCACAAATAACAAAGAAAACAAATACAAGTAGGGGTCAGTACAAAACACGGGTACTGAGTAGATATCATCGGCCAACTCAAAATAGAAAACAATATATATCAGATAATATCATAAATCAACTACAATACTCAACGTGTAGCAACAACAAGTTCTATAATCATTAATAAACACCGCCAAGTTCACACATGAGGACTCAAGCCTCAATACCATACTCATTTGGGAATTAGGTTCATTAGATTGAGTATATTAACATCTTTCAAGATTCATTATCTTTATTCCTCTTGTGTCGGTACGTGACACTCCGCTCCCCTACTACTATGTGTCGGTACGTGACACTCCGATCCCCTAATTCTACGTGTCGGTTCGTGACACCCGATCCCCTAATTCTACGTGTCGGTTCGTGACACCCGATCCCCTAATTCTACGTGTCGGTTCGTGACACCCGATCCCCTAATTCTACGTGTCGGTTCGTGACACCCGGTCCCCCTAATACTACGTGTCGGTTCGTGACACCCGCTCCACTAATCTCATTCTATTAATTCATCAATCCTTCTTTTATACCAAGGCATCATCAACCCCATTACTTTAGTTCATCAAGCCTTCTTTTATACTAAGGCATCATCAATCTCATTAACAAAGTAGATTAGGGTTTTTCAAGATTTGGGATTCAATAGCTTCATCATGCTTATTTTATCACAATTATATAATCACATTCATACAAGCATACAATTAAGCATATAGAAGGGTTTACAATACTACCCAATACATATCATTCGCTATTAAGAGTTTACTACGAATAGCATAAACCATAACCTACCTCCACCGAAGATTCGTGATCAAGCAAGCAAATTCCCCAAAGCTTGTGTTTCCTCTTCGTTCGTTTCTCTCTCGATCGTTTCTCTTTCCCTCTCCTTGTTCTTTCTATTTTTCTTATTCAAACCCTCTTTCTTTTACCCTAATTAGCATATAATTAAGTATAAAGATGGCAATAATATCCCACTAATTAACTCAAGGTTACCTCTTTTAACCCCCAAGTAATTAGACTTATTAACATTAACCCTCTAACTTTATAATTAAAGCAGGAATAGTCCAAAACGCCCCTTAAATTACTTAACAGAAATCCGACCCAGCCTGGGATTACGCAGCCTGTGACGGCCCGTCGTGCCTGCGACGGTCCGTCCTGCTGCTTCCGTCACAAAGTTCAGAGACTCAATTTCCTTGAAGAGTCTGTGACGGTCCGTCGTGCCCACGACGGTCCGTCCTGCCATTCCGTTACGAAGTTCAGAGAGTCGATTTCAGTACCCAAATTTCAGAATTCTAAGTGTTTTGGAACGAGACCCCCTCGACGGCCCGTCGTGCCCATGACGGTCCGTCGTGGGTTCCGTCGACTCAGACAGTTTTTCCAGAAATAAAATCTGCTGCTTAAAACGACTAAACAGGTCGTTACAATAGATACCAATTTACCCATCGTTCGTCCTCGAACGATCACAAGAAGAAAAACAAGGGCGAAAAGGAGTACCTGAATCTGTAAACAGGTGTGGGTATCTTTCTTGCATATCAGCCTCCTTCTCCCAAGTGGCCTCTTCAACTGGTCGATTCTTCCATTGAACTTTGATGGATGCAATCTCCCTTGATCTCAACTTGCGAATTTCTCTATCTAGAATGGCAACAGGCTCCTCCTCATAAGACAAATTCTCATCAAGCAGAACTGAATCCCAACGAATGATGTAGTTTCCATCCCCATGGTATCTTTTCAACATAGACACATGAAATACCGGATGCACTCCTGACAGCCCTGGAGGCAAGGCTAATTCATAAGCCACCTCCCCTACTCGCTTAAGTACTTCAAATGGTCCAATATACCTTGGGCTTAGCTTACCTCTTTTACCAAACCGCATCACCCCTTTCATGGGCGAAACCTTCAGCAAGACTTGCTCACCCTCCATAAACTCCAAGTCTCTAACCTTTCGATCTGCATATTCCTTTTGCCTACTTTGCGCCGCTAAAAGCTTTTCTTGAATAGATTTCACCTTCTCTAATGAATCCCTCAAAAGGTCAGTACCCCAAGGTCTAACCTCAAATGCATCAAACCAACCAATGGGAGACCTACATCTCCTCCCATACAATGCTTCAAAAGGAGCCATATCAATACTTGAGTGATAGCTATTATTGTATGAAAACTCCGCTAAGGGTAAGAAGCTATCCCAATGGCCACCAAATTCTATCACACATGCACGAAGCATATCCTCCAACACTTGAATCGTTCGCTCAGACTGTCCATCGGTCTGAGGGTGAAATGCAGTACTAAGGTCCAACCTAGTACCTAATTCAGCATGCAATGTTCTCCAAAACTTAGAAGTAAACTGCGTACCTCTATCTGATATGATGGAGAGTGGAACTCCATGCAACCGAACAATCTCTGAGATGTAAAGTTTGGCTAACTTCTCTGCATTGTAAGTCACCTTGACCGGAATGAAATGAGCAGACTTAGTTAACCTATCAACAATCACCCAAATAGAGTCATACTTACCCATTGTCTTTGGAAGACCAACCACGAAGTCCATTGCAATTCTCTCCCACTTCCATTCCGGAATGGGCATTCTCTGAAGTGTTCCTCCGGGCCTCTGGTGTTCATACTTTACTTGTTGACAATTTGGACATTTGGCAACAAAATCAACAATGTCGCGCTTCATTCTACTCCACCAAAAGTGTTGCTTTAGGTCACGATACATCTTGGTTGCACCAGGGTGTATAGAATACCTTGAACTATGAGCCTCTGTCAGAATAGTGTTGATCAAATCATCAACACGGGGTACACATACCCTTCCCTTGATTCTCAAAACATCTTCCTCATCGATTGTTGCTTCTTTAGCCTCTCCTCGCAACACTTTATCTCGGATTCGGATCAATTTCTCATCCTTAAACTGTTTTCCCTTGATCTTGTCAAGAAAAGAAGATCTCGCCTCCACACTGGCCAAAAATCCTCCCTTCTCATTTACTTCCAACCTCATAAGGTCATTAGCCAGAGTCTGAACCTCTCTAGCCAATGGGCGTCTAGAAGCTTGTAAGTGAGCTAGACTACCCATGCTCCCTGCTTTTCTACTTAAGGCGTCTGCCACCACATTAGCCTTTCCTGGGTGATACAAGATAGTGACATCGTAATCCTTCAGTAGTTCCATCCATCTCCTCTGTCTCAAGTTCAAATCTTTCTGAGTAAAGACATACTGTAGGCTGCGATGATCCGTATAGACTTCACACTTAACCCCATATAGATAGTGTCTCCATTGCTTTAATGCAAACACTACCGCAGCCAACTCCAAATCGTGAGTCGGATAATTACGCTCATGCACCTTTAATTGCCTCGAAGCATACGCAATTACATTCTTCTCTTGCATTAGCACTGCACCCAACCCAGAATAGGATGCATCACAATATACAATGAAGTTCTTACCCTCTACTGGCAAGGTAAGGATAGGTGCGCTAGTCAACAAGGTCTTGAGTTTATGAAAGCTTTCCTCACATTCATCCGACCATACAAATGGAACATTCTGCTTAGTCAAGTTCGTCAATTTGGAAGCAATAGAAGAGAATCCCTTGACAAATCGACGGTAGTAACTGGCTAAACCAACAAAGCTTCTTATTTCTGACACATTAGTAGGTCTTACCCAATTCTTCACTACTTCGATCTTAGAAGGATCCACCATCACTCCATCCTTAGAAACCACGTGCCCCAAGAAGGACACTGAATCTAGCCAAAACTCACACTTGGAGAATTTGGCATAAAGCTTTTTCTCCCTCAACATTTCCAACACAATTCTCAAATGCTCCTCATGTTCCTTCTTACTCTTGGAGTATATCAGTATATCATCAATAAATACGATCACAAAGAGATCCAGATATGGCTTAAAAATCCCGTTCATCAAGCTCATGAAAGCAGCAGGGGCATTCGTTAGTCCAAAGGACATTACCAAGAATTCATAATGCCCATACCTGGTTCGAAAAGCAGTCTTTGGCACATCTGCTGCCCGTATTTTCAATTGATGATAACCAGACCTCAAGTCAATCTTAGAGAAGACACAAGCACCTTGTAACTGATCGAACAAATCATCAATGCGAGGAAGAGGATACCTGTTCTTAACAGTTACTTTATTTAGTTGCCGGTAATCTATGCACATCCGAAGACTCCCATCTTTCTTCTTCACAAACAAAACAGGAGCACCCCAAGGGGATGCACTCGGTCTAATAAAGCCTTTCCCTAACAATTCTTGAAGTTGGGCTTTTAACTCCCTTAACTCTGCTGGAGCCATTCTATAAGGGGGTATGGAAATGGGACGAGTACCCGGCTCCAAATCAATGCAAAAGTCAATATCCCTGTCCGGTGGCATACCAGGAAGGTCTGCAGGGAACACATCCAGAAACTCACGAACTACCGAAACCGACTCAATCGAAGGTACTTGGGTAGTATCATCCCTGAGGTGTGCCAAGAACGCTAAACACCCTTTACTAACCATTTTCTTAGCACGAAGAAAGGAGATGATACGAACTGGAGTGGAAGTGTAGTCACCCTCCCACACTAACGGATCTGTCCCAGGCTTGGCCAACGTTACAGTTTTAGCATTACAATCTAAGATTGCAAAATTTGGAGAAAGCCAAGTCATACCCAGAATTACATCGAAATCAACCATTTCTAAGATAACCAAGTCTACACGAGTATTGCTACCCATAAAAGTCACCAGACAAGACCTATATACCTTTTCGACTATCACAGACTCACCCACCGGAGTAGAAACACGAATAGGCATGTCAAGCAATTCACAATGTAAATTAAGACCAGTAGCAAATGAGGAAGATACATATGAAAATGTGGAGCCAGGATCAAATAATACAGAAGCCATGCAATCACAAACCAAAAGATTACCTGTGATAACAGCATCTGATGTCTCCGCTTCAGACCGCCCAGGGAAAGCGTAACAATGGGCCCTATCACCTGTCTGCCCGTTGCCCCTACCATGTGGTGTTGTAGTAGCTCCAGTTTGTCCGTCACCCCGGCCGTTTTGGTGACCACCATTACCTCGGCCACCACGTCCTCCAGAATAACGGCCTCTACCATGACCACCTCTACCTCTAGCTATTGGGGGTCTATAACTCTGTTTTGGACAATTCCTCCTAATATGTCCAGTCTCCCCACATCCATAACATTCTCTGGGGTCTAGCATAGGTCTCTGTGAGAATGACGAGGTCTGGGAATAACCTCCAACCTCAGAGAAATGTTGACCGGTCTGAGGTGGACCCCCAACTACAGTCTGTAGTGAAGACTGAATTGGTCGGACTGAGTAACCTCCTGAACCCTGTCCTCTAGAGTAAGAACCATTAAACTCACCTCCCTTTCGAAACCTTTTAGATGTCGATGCCATGGTGAAGTCGTCTGGCTTCACTCCCTCCACCTCTATCACGAAGTCTACCACTTCTTGGAAGGATTTCGCTGTAGCCGCTACCTGTAAGGCTGAAATCCGCAAATCTGACCTCAACCCTTTCACAAAACGGCGAATCCGCTCTTGTGAACTGAAGCAAAGCTGGGTGGCATACCTAGATAATGCACGAAACTTAGCCTCATACGCAGTGACCGTCATTCTGCCTTGCTCTAGGCTCAAGAACTCATCTCTCCTCCTATCCCTCAAGGTCCGGGGGATATACTTCTCCATAAATAAGCTAGAGAATGACGCCCAAGTCATAGGTGGTGCCTGTGCGGGTTGACACTCAACATGTGACCGCCACCACATTTTGGCGTTCCCTTGAAACTGATAAGTCACAAACTCAACACCAAACCGTTCTACTATACCCATCTTATGTAGTAACTCATGACAATCAACCAGAAAATCGTAGGCATCCTCAGATTCAGCACCCTTGAAGACTGGAGGTTTCAATTTCAAGAACTTACTGAAAAGTTCATGCTGATCGCTTGTCATTATAGGCCCTGTAGTCAAACGAGGAAACGTGCCTATTTCCAATGGAGCATCCATGCGGGGAGCCGCAGCAGTTGCCTGTTGTACTTCCGGAACCTGAGGTGCTGGTGCAGAAAACACTGGAGGTGTCTGACCTTGATCAGATAACCCACTAAGATAAGCAAGAACCTGATTAATCATCTCTGGGGTAGGTTGGGGTGGTAGTTCCTCATTCTGCACTTGCTCAGTTTCCCCTTCCTCACCCTCTCTTACTACTTCCTCAGTCGGTGGAGGAGTCACCGCCCTAGTACTAGATGGGGCAGGTGCTTGTCCTCTTCCTCTAGAGGACGTCCTCCCACGACCTCTACCACGGCCTCTTGCCGCTGTTCTTCCTCGAGCTACAGCCCCAGTGGCTGGCTCAGACGCACCCTGTCCCGCCGGTGCTGGTGTTGACGTAGTCGTTGCTCTAGTTCTAACCATCTGCGAAATAGAGTGAAGATGGTCAGATACCAATTTGTATCACCTAGATACCAATTGGATCCAAGTAATAGCACGAAAGAAAGAAAGAATGGAATTTTCCTAAAGTCCTATAGCCTCTCAAAGAAAAGTAAAGGCGTCCCCCTACCGTTCCTTAAGACTCTACTAGACTCGTTCTTGTGTGATGAGACCAACGAACCTAATGCTCTGATACCAAGTTTGTCACGACCCAAAACGGGCCGCGAGTGGCACCCACACTTATCCTACTATGTGAGCGAACCAACCAATCTAAACCCCAACATTTCAACCATAAATAACAAAATATAATGCGGAAGACTTAAAACTCATTAATGAAAATCGATTAAATAACTTATAAAAACTCAATACTATTTATTCCCAAAACCTGGAAGTCATCACCACAAGAACATCTATCCTCAAATTACTAATCTAAGAGTATCTAAGAAACTAAAATAAGTAAAAAGCTAGTCCATGCCGGAATCTCAAGGCATCAAGACATGAAGAGGAAGATCCAGTCCAAGCTAGAAGCAATAGCTCACCCTGAAATCTGGCTTGATGAAGACTGGCTAGAGTTGCGGTTGAGTTGAAGACGATGGCACGTTTGCTGCACTCCACAAATAACAAAGAAAAACAAATACAAGTAGGGGTCAGTACAAAACACGGGTACTGAGTAGGTATCATCGGCCAACTCAAAATAGAAAACAGTATATATCAGATAATATCATAAATCAACTACAATACTCAACATGTAGCAACAACAAGTTCTATAATCATTAATAAGCACCGCCAAGTTCACCCATGAGGACTCAAGCCTCAATACCATACCCATTTGGGAATTAGGTTCATTAGATTGAGTATATTAACATCTTTCAAGATTCATTATCTTTATTTCTCTCGTGTCGGTACGTGACACTCCGCTCCATATACTATCCTGGTGTCGGAACGTGACACTCCGATCCCCTAATTCTACGTGTCGGTTCGTGACACCCGATCCCCTAATTCTACGTGTCGGTTCGTGACACCCGATCCCCTAATTCTACGTGTCGGTTCGTGACACCCGATCCCCTAATTCTACGTGTCGGTTCGTGACACCCGATCCCCTAATTCTACGTGTCGGTTCGTGACACCCGATCCCCTAATTCTACGTGTCGGTTCGTGACACCCGATCCCCTAATTCTACGTGTCGGTTCGTGACACCCGATCCCCTAATTCTACGTGTCGGTTCGTGACACCCGATCCCCTAATTCTACGTGTCGGTTCGTGACACCCGATCCCCTAATTCTACGTGTCGGTTCGTGACACCCGATCCCCTAATTCTACGTGTCGGTTCGTGACACCCGATCCCCTAATTCTACGTGTCGGTTCGTGACACCCGATCCCCTAATTCTACGTGTCGGTTCGTGACACCCGATCCCCTAATTCTACGTGTCGGTTCGTGACACCCGATCCCCTAATTCTACGTGTCGGTTCGTGACACCCGATCCCCTAATTCTACGTGTCGGTTCGTGACACCCGATCCCCTAATTCTACGTGTCGGTTCGTGACACCCGATCCCCTAATTCTACGTGTCGGTTCGTGACACCCGATCCCCTAATTCTACGTGTCGGTTCGTGACACCCGATCCCCTAATTCTACGTGTCGGTTCGTGACACCCGATCCCCTAATTCTACGTGTCGGTTCGTGACACCCGCTCCCCCTAATACTACGTGTCGGTTCGTGACACCCGCTCCACTAATCTCATTCTATTAATTCATCAATCCTTCTTTAAACCAAGGCATCATCAACCCCATTACTTTAGTTCATCAAGCCTTCTTTTATACTAAGGCATCATCAATCTCATTAACAAAGTAGATTAGGGTTTTTCAAGATTTGGGATTCAATAGCTTCATCATGCTTATTTTATCACAATTATATAATCACATTCATACAAGCATACAATTAAGCATATAGAAGGGTTTACAATACTACCCAATACATATCATTCGCTATTAAGAGTTTACTACGAATAGCATAAACCATAACCTACCTCCACCGAAGATTCGTGATCAAGCAAGCAAATTCCCCAAATCCTTGTTGTCCTCTTCGTTTCTCTCTCTCTCTACTCGTTCTCCCTCTCTTTCTGTTCTTTTTCTTTTTCTTATTCAAACCCTCTTTCTTTTACCCTAATTAGCATATAATTAAGTATAAAGATGGCAATAATATCCCACTAATTAACTCAAGGTTACCTCTTTTAACCCCCAAGTAATTAGACTTATTAACATTAACCCACTAACTTTATAATTAAAGCAGGAATAGTCCAAAACGCCCCTTAAATTACTAAACAGAAATCCGACCCAGCCTGGGATTACGCAGCCTGTGACGGCCCGTCGTGCCTGCGACGGTCCGTCCTGCTGCTTCCGTCACAAAGTTCAGAGACTCAATTTCCTTGAAGAGTCTGTGACGGTCCGTCGTGCCCACGACGGTCCGTCCTGCCATGTCGTCACGAAGTTCAGAGAGTCGATTTCAGTACCCAAATTTCAGAATTCTAAGTGTTTTGGAACGAGACCCCCTCGACGGTCCGTCGTGCCCATGACGGTCCGTCGTGGGTTCCGTCGACTCAGACAGTTTTTCCAGAAATAAAATCTGATGCTTAAAACGACTAAACAGGTCGTTACAGCTTATGTTATTGATAGCCCTATCATTGTCTTATAATAGATTGAAGCGGTTGATGTCCTATAATATTTGGAAAAAATTAATTATGTTTTTGGAGAAATTTTAGCAGATTTGTAAGATATTCTTAAACCTTTAAGAAAATCTATAAGTTGGAATTTTTTATGATTTGAAAAAAAAAAAGGCAAGTAACATTTAATTTGTTCTGCTAATATTTCATTCTTATTTTCTCAATTACACACTCAATAATGAACTTAGTTTGATCAATAACAATGTCGGCATAACACATAAATATAATTTTTGACTTGTTTTAGCGGATGACTATGCCCTCCAATTTTGATTATTCACAAGTAGACACAACTTGTATATAAAACTGTACAAATAGACACACGTGTCCTACTTGGCATAATACACGTCAGACGCCACGTATGATACAAAATTGCCATGTTGGATATCATGTAAGACGAATGTGTCTATTTGTTCAATTTTGTAGAAGTTTAAGTGTCTACTTGTGCACACCAAAAATTAAAGGTCATAGTTGGCAGCTGACAGCTTACAGAGGCAAAACTAGGTGTGGATTCATGCATTCGGACAAATCCACTAACTTTTTCGTAGATTCTATATTTGTATTAGAAAATTAAAAAAATTGTGTATATTAAGTTGTGAACCCGAACAAATTGATTTAGAACCCCAAACTTCTACTTTTGGCTTCGCTACCCCAAGTTAAGAGTCATGTTTATGTCAATAATGTTAGATGAATCTCTTTAAGTAATTACCCTAGTATGAACATATTTATTAACATGAAGGATTTTCCTACTAAACATATCTCTTATTTTTATGAATGAAATCTTTGACTTACATGATCAATCTTGTTTACCTACTTTATATAGAAGTAGTAAATAGTTATATCCCTATATATTTTTGTATATTCACAAGAAAAACATAATAAAAAAAGAAATAAAGCTTTTCTATTTTCATTTTCATTTTCAATCAAGTATTTATGATTAATTCTCAAGTGGAAGAAGGCATATGAATGTTGATGTAATGTTTGTTACTACATGTGCAGCGTGCAAGCACCAAAGGAAAAAATGTGAACCAAATTGTCAATTAGCTCCATATTTTCCTTGTACTAAAGATGAAGATTTTCTAAATGTTTATAGACTTTTTGGAGTAAATAATACAATTAAACATCTTAATTCTGTGGCTGATGATGAGAAGGCAAAACTTGTTGAAAGTCTAATTTTAGAGGCTAAGATTAGGAAGGAAAATCCTGTGCATGGTTGTCTTGCAGTTGAAAGAAAGTTGAGGGGGGAAATTGAAGCACTTGAAAAGGAGCTTGAACTGGTAAAAAATAATATTTCGTTTTGTAAGAAAACATCCATGTTGCAAATGCAAAAACAACAGTTAGAGGAAGAGCTTGATAGATCTTCCTTAGCTTTGGATTCTCCATTTGATGCTCATAGCATGACCAGGTATGTATGTATGTATATATGTATGTACATTTATTATAGGGAAAATTTCTTTTTTTTTTTTGGATAAGGTTTATATATAAGAATGATTACCTTGTTATTGCTCATAGGCACTAACCATCTAAAGAAAATATAATACTGAACAATTTCTTGTATATGTTGCATATTGGAGAATGTCATTCAACGTAAAACTCTTTCTGTTTGTTCAACCTAATTTGTATGAATGGGGTGTAGGCTAGCTGCTCTAATACTCTTTCTTTTTTCACCTCAAATACCTTGTTGTGGTCAATATATATTGGTTTTGACTATGACAAGTTAGGGTAGTTCCTCTACCTCATAAATTACATCAACTCTAGCACATATTAGCCATATCTTCACCTCCCACAACAACTAAGAATTTTTTGTTCATTGCTACTATATATATATTTGTGTTTGCAATATTCCAGTTATACCGTACGTCCACCTCTTGCTACTTTTTTCATTCTACCTCTATTGGATTCACTAATCAACTCAGAATTATTGGCTTCCCACCTATTTAAGATCGAGTAGCACCACCTCATCATCGTTTGTTTTCTCAACTGTCCATCCAATTCATGTAGCTAAATCAAGAAAAAAAAATTAGATAGAATGTCTAAACTAACATTCAGTAGAACTTGGATTGCTGATTCTGATAAAGATGGGTACAATTCATCAGCAATAACGTATTTCCATGTTTGGGGCAAACCTTCCTGTCTTAACCCCAGTAGTAAAACTAAGATCAAGTCGTTAAAAAATATACAATAACAAAATCTTAAGCTTATCAATACTTTAATTTCCCCCAACAACAATGTCGAAACTTATTATCTCTCAATATACATATGCAAGTGTGTGCGTGGTTGAATGTAATGAAGTAATCCTTGTGCAAACAAACGTCCTTACTCCCCTTGGCTCACAGTCAATGCATGCCTTGCGTTCTTCTCTCTATCTCCACTAAGAATTATCCGTTTAGTTGCTAGATTGTCTTTGAATGTAGGTCTTATTTTGATATATGTGAGTGTGAGTGTGTGTTGGAAAGAGGAATCTATCTATGATTGACCCTCACTATCGATATCACTTCATTTAAGGATGTTGTTGAGTACACATGTTTTTGATACTCACTCACCCTGACTTTTGTACGTTATGCAGGTTTTGAGCCTCCTGCAGAGCAGTATATATACAGGTGCATTGAGTTCATCAAAATCCTTAGAGGTAGTAGTTGTTTAGCTCCATGCACAACAAATATCCAGACTTTCCTAACTTCTCTTTATATTTCTGGCACTTGTTCTACTATTGGATCTTATCAATGTTACCTTACAAGCTTGTAATCATATCACCAAATTAGTGTACACCATATTTATAATCTGAATCTTTGTTCTAATTAATGAAATGTTGACGTTCATCACTTTTCTTACTTCTTTACTTCTATCTTGCGTTTTAATATATTGTTATGATCCAACCCACTACATCCTCTAACACCTAGATAAGAGAACTCTTAGCCCCAAATGCGGAAGTGAGCAAAATATAAGCTAACTCCCTATTTTTATTAAGATATAGAAATACTCAACTCGGTTAAAATAAAGTATTTTTGTCAAGAGATATGCAAAAGCCTCCCCCAAGGACTAGTCTAAACAGGTACAAGGGGTTATAAGAAATTACAAGATTCAAATAATAAGACACGTCTCCTACCATAAAGAAAGAGAATTAGAAATCGTCAGGGGTTATCATATTAATATAAACTCTACATACTGGTAGGCATCATTTTATACTTGAATCCACCACATTATATCATATCATGTTATTGTTCAAAGGAAGCATGCAATATGAAAGTCACCCGACCAAACCTTTAGCTACACGCTCTTATTATCATGACCCATAGACCTTATTTCCAACCTTTCTACCTCATTTATGTTGCCAACTCTACCTTCTAGGTCACTTCCCCTCATATTAGATTTGTGTGTAGCTCCAATTGTCTGATTATGCCTCATCTTTGATGTGGTAGAAATTAGGGGTGTCAAAAGTGAACCTAAACATAGGATAACCCGTCCAGAATTTTAAGGGTTGGGCTCAAGATAATTTGAATTGGGTTCAATCTCAACCCATTCAAGCATACACCATTTGAAGAGAATCCTCAATTGAGTCCAATTCAGTCTCCAATTTCAACCTGTTTTAAAAAATTTTATTAAGATATGTTCTATATTTAAGGTATAAATTATTATCTATTTAGCATCTTTTAGGGTTTATCTATCCATTTATTACTTTATTAAAAAAATAATTTCGAGCTAAAATTCAAATTGTGATTATAAAAGTTAAATATCAATATGTTAAATTATTGAGATTAATCGGGTCAAATTGGGCTGGTCAAGACAAAACCCGTTTTTAAGCCCATTTGAGCCCAAAGTAAATTTGGGCGGGTCAAGACCCAACCCAACTTCTATCTCAATCCATTTTAATATTTTCAAGGAAAAACTACAAAATATGGCAAACATTAATATACATTTAAAATAAATAGCTACAATTCATTTTTTTTATGTTATATGGATATAATTACACAATAAATAGCAAAGTTAATTATATATAAAAATAATTAGAAAAGTTATTGATATTAAATAGGAAAGTTATTGTTACACACCTAAATTATTATATCTAGGCATGTTTTATGTAATTGGTTCCCCATGTTTACCCTCACTTATACTTTGTCTTTCATCAATCTTCCTATATCACAAAATTTATGAATTTTTCTCCCAAATTTCTTTCAATTTAAGATCTTCTTGATGATTTTAGGAGCAATTTTTGTAATTTGAATTCATCAGATATCACTTGATTGATTTTCTCCTCGTCTTTATGAAAATCATAGTTGTATACATATATGTTGCATCTATTTTTATGGGCTTTCAATTGACTTGATTCTATATTACAATGACTATAGTTATAAAAAAAAAAGTAGTACAAGAAGAACACGCACAAAAAGAGATTGAGGTTTCTGTAATTGTCAAATTTGTACATAGTAGAATAGTTATATACATAGATACTTGTATTCTAATATTAACACAAGTTGAAATGGTAATTTCTGAATACAGGTATATTTGGATACATAAGTAATCTATCAAATTTGAAAGGTTAATTAGGCAATACAAGTATAATTAGATACATTAATACAATTTTTTATAAACAAATACATGAGTCAACACTAAGCCTCAAGTATTATAAGAAAAACTTGACCAAAAAGAGATTGATGTTTGTTGATTTTTTTCATTTTTTTATACAACCGATTACTTGCACACTTTTGCTACCTACACATTCTATTATTTTTCATTTTTTTGTTTATGTATTTGTCAAATATATTCATCTTTTGTTCAACAACAATGTTCATATGTATACTATATTAGTGTATTCATTTTTTGTTTAACAACAATGTATTCATTTTTCAAATTATCGTGTTCATATGCTAAATTGTTATACTTTATCTTGTTTAATATATTAATACATTAAGTTTTTACAAATACTTGTATTCTTGATATATTAATACTTTAAATTTTATAAATAAAGATACTAATTTGAATTCATACAATTAATACAGTTTCCTTATTTGGTTCATTGTAATTAAAATTGTATCAATGTATAAATAGAAAAATTAAAAATATATACAATAATATAGCTATAAAAAGAGCTAAAATGTAGTCATTTTTCATAAATATCATACTTATAAGTATTGAACTTTATAACTATAACTATAATTATTTTTTGTAAGTTGCTCTAAACTGATCTTATCATTTGAGTTTTAGGTCTCCACTTTAATTAACTTATAAAAGGTAAAGGGAGATTATTATTGACATGTTATGTGGAAATATCAGAATATATATGTATTGTCATTAAAATATTCATCTGCACTTGTTTAAAGTTTCATTTCTAGCATGAAGGCATAATTTTACTGATCCTAAAATATATAGTTTAATGCCTCAAAAAGATTTCATTTCATTTTTCACTATGTTTAGCATATTGAGTTTTCTTTTCATTACAAATATGCATTTGAATGATTTCTTATCTTGAAAAGTTAGAAGGATTTTGTTATTATGAATTATTATGTTAATTTTAAAGTAATAATCTTTACAATTCTAAATGAGGTTGAATATATCTTGAATCATGAAATATGATAAAATATATATGACGGGCCAAATAATTATCCTTATAAGTTGAATTTAATTTGAAATATCATTTTATTTATTATAATTATTAGGATTCACCTCTAGTTGCTTTATCTATGTATTACTATTGAAGAAAGAAATTTTCTTGACTAGCAACAAATGAAGTCAATGTTGAGGATTAATTTGTTGATATTTTAATAAGTGAATTATTCATAAAAGTTTTAAGTTGAAAATAGTATCTAGAGCCACCTATGAGGATCAACTTTGTTTCGGTAATAATGTGTACATGATCTTTTGAAGTGTTATTATGACTAAATTTATTTGTGCTATTAATAACAAAGTAACAATATTTTAAAGGCTCGAGGATGTATTTTATTTTGGACTATATATGATGTTATTGATTGAGGTAAGACGGTGGATTCAAATTTCACTGCATCAAAAGGTTAAGACATTGATTAAATTTTCGATGCATCATGAAAATAAGACTTTGGGTTGTAAGTCCCTTCTTATTTTGGCCTAACACGCCTTTGTATGGATAAGAAATTGAGTTAAAGTCTCATGCAATATATTGATATATAATGATTATCGAGCAAATTGATATGCTCTTGCTAAAAATAGTGAAGTTCGTCCCACTGACTATGCTCCGTTCCTTTACGTGAATGTGATAGCAATACAATAAAAGTTTGAAAGATGACAAGATTATTTTATGATTGGACATATGAATATGAACGTAAATGGACAAAATAATAATACTCATCATAGTGAAAATTATAAAAGAAAGAACATTATGAATTCTCAAAATGGTCCTTCGAAGAGTGAAGGTAATTTTTGTCATCAAATGATATGAAAGGTCATAGATACATGTTCTCTATGAGATCTAATAATTTGATAAGTTTATAAATCCCCTATTAAATAAAATGATGAAAAAGAGATGACACACTTGACTTTCAAAAGTAATTTCAAGTATGTCATATAAATATGATAAATTTCAAAACAGGACAATGAACTTCTAATAAAAGGAATAATTATGAAGCATGAATATATGATTATAGTCAATTCCTTGAAGAGAATGTTACTTGTGATAAATATCATGAAAAGTGGATCATTCTTAAAAGTGAATGTGTAAAGAGATGATGAAAATTATAAATAAGGACATACTCATATATCATTTAATAGATACCACAACTCACCCCTACGGGAGGTTAGAGAGAAATAAAGAAATTTTTAGTTTTTATAAAGTACATCAAAATATTGTGGTATGTTTTATAATGAACTATCGAATGACAAAAGAAGAAAATAATCCTTGAACACAAAAAAAGTCATTGATTATGTATCTTTATACGTCAAAAAAAAATATTTACCATATGCTAAACAAAAGGGAGGAGATACTAATGACAAAAGTAAATAAAGAAACAAGTTTTACTTGTAATGATTTTGACCATGAAAATGATGATATACGTTTCTTCTTGAAAGAGATGTCTACGACACAAACAATGATATGAAGTATGTGGTTGTATCCAATGTTAATTGTAAGCTTTGGTGACCTAATATGCGACTATCCAAATTAATAAAATTGCTCGTGATATTAAAATTATAGTAAGTCTCGAAAGAAACATTTTATGTTTCAAAGACATATTCAAAGAAAAAATATCGAGACTATAAAATATGAAAAGATTTAAGATCTTCATTACTACAATTAAAGTGGATATAAGTATGAAAGATTACTTATTTTTCATTTTGTCTGTGGTAACTAATTATGGGCATGATGATGAAATGACACGCAAAATAAAGTAGAAGTTTATTAAAATAAACATCAGTTGGCATGATCGGTTGATGACCATCCCGATTCAAATGTGATATGAAAATAAATGAGAATTCATGTGGTTATATACATTGAAGCAATAATAAATTCTTTAAGAGTTCTCTTGTGTTGTTTGTTCTCATCATAAAATTATTGTTGTACCAGCTAATGTTGAGATTGTAACTCCTGAAATTTTGTAATGTATAAAAAGGTGAAAATGAGTCTACTCACCCGTCATGTGGACCATTTACTATTGTATAGATGCATCTATGTCAGCCACATGTGCTTTATTATCAACTTGCATTTGATTTTTGTAAAGATTGTTTGCTCTAATTGATAAATCAAGAGCACATTTCGAATTATAAAATATATTGATAATGTTGGTATATATCCAAGTGCTTTAAGCAAAAAAAAAAAAAAGGAATAATTATACAAATCTGATCTTTTAGTTTACTTATTACCAGTATTCCCTTATAAGTTTCACAAATATCAAAATTCCTCATTTTTATTTTAAGTAAAAAATGTCATTAATGTATCCAACCCTCTTTTTAATGTATCAACGCATGTATCCGACCCTCTTTTTAATGTATCAATGCTTTGATTTTTTGGCCATTAATGTATCCGGACTCTCCATTAATGATCCAACCCTCCATTAATGTATTCAACCCTCTTTTTCATGTATCAACGCATGTATCCGATCCTCTTTTTAATGTATCAGTGCTTTGAATTTTTGGCCATTAATGTATCAGTTTGACGTATTTCTGTAATTATAAACTTTTAAGAAATAGGTTGTAATTTTACCTTAAAAATATACGATTTTCTGTAATTTGCCTTTTTTTACTAATTAATTCAAAGAAGCAGAATACTATATGGTTAATTTTCATAAAAATTTGGAAAATAACATTTCAGAAACTCTACTTGGTTATAACAAGCAACAAACAGTCTTGTGAACTAATAGCCCACCAATAAGCTCTTACCATAAGTAATTTATGTAGGGAAATTTTCGCATATAGACACTAAAATAGTTAATTATACATATAGTCATTAAAAATAGCTTAATTATGTTTATAACTGTAGTTTGCTAATTACGATTCGTAGCTATATGTTAAGGGAGGAGAGAGGCGATCAAGTATGGGAAAGAGAGGAGAGATATGAGCGAAATTGGGAGAGGGAGGAGAGAGGCGAGCGAGAGAGGGCAATAATTTGTATAATTTGGTGTATTTGAATAATTGAGTAATACAATTTTGGAATTATACAAATATGATAAAACTCGAAATAACTAATTTATACAAACACAAACATATGAACTTTAAACAGTTATACAAATTATATTCTACAAATTATGCTATACAAAATCCGAAAACTACATGTTTATACAAACTTCAACAAGTTATACAAGAAAGATTGAATGTATCTAGTGATAAAACTGAAAACTCAAAGGAAATCACTGTCATATACAAATCAAACGAAGAATTGTTAGTTGCGAATTATACAAATGCGGCGAATTGTAAAAACTCGAAGTCACCTCATGTAATTAACATTTACTGTTAGTTGTGGATGGTAATTAGAGCAAACGATAACTATAATGACTAATTAAGTAGCATAAATTTACTTAACCGCGTAATTTTTCTTATTTATTTATAAATAATTAGTTAAAAGTTGATACTGTACATGTTTTTTAAAATAACATTTTTATAAAAGTAAAATCCTTCTGCAAATATCAAACAAAACATTTTATCGATCATATTTATTTATGCAATACTGAAACAGTGTAATTAAATAAGAAATATTGATATTTCTAAATTACAATTTATGTTATGTATTTATCTTCACGATTTTTAAAGAGACTAAAGTAGAAGGTCACATATAATACAACACAAAATCATATAAAATAATATTTATGATTATGATTAAATAAAGTTTTGGATACAAGTTTAAGTCAAGAATAAAGATATAAGCAAGACAATCCTAAAAATGGACGTCAGTACAAAAGCAAGATTTCTTTGCTGCCATATATATGCATTGGTTAAAAACTATGTTTACCTAACAATATAATATAATACGATAACAATAATAATATATTTAGTAAATTAAAGTTCCATAACTAGTGGGGTATACAAGTAATTGTACAAAAAATAATGTACTCCATGTATGTTTTCCTAGTAGGAATATAATACAACAATAATAATAATAATATTTTTTGCAACATGTTTTAAAGAAATGGAAGAGTAAAAAAAAAGTTGTAATGAAAATATGGTTTCCTGTGAATATTTAGTGAAAACTAAAAACAAGTTATACCAAAATCATTGAATATTTAATTTTCATTGATGGAGAAACCAATAAAGATGGAAAATCTATTTAAACAAGAACATGTGAAACATAAAACAAATAGAAGATAGGAAGATATACAATAATAGAGAGGCTAGATACATATGTATTCAATTTTAACCACATTCCTTATAATTGGAATGTTTTTGTTTAATGGTTTTGTGAGAAGTGAACCAAATACCAAAGAGATTAACTTTATTTGCAATGGCAATGTATCCACTTGCACTAAGTTTGGCTTTTGTTGTTGAAGCATTACAAATTGTGACACCAAATCAAGGTTATAATTACTACATAACATCTCCTTATCCTAATGATAGCTAGGTACGAGCTAATCTTCATCTCATGAGCTAGTTTTTGAAGTTGAGCTAGGTATAACCAGACTCATAAATAATTCATGTGTTCCTTGTTTTACCAATATTAAGCCCCCATATTATATTGTCCACGTACCAAATATCATCTTCTAAGTATGCCACATTGATTGAGAGAATGTGTTGTTAACTCGTAGCAAACAATTTTCATTCATTTTAGAAAATCAATGCACATTTTCAATGTCTTTGCGCTACCTATTCTAGACATAGTTGAAATTTAAGAACACATATAATAGCTACGTCATGTTCATGAACCTGCTGTAAGTTGTAATGAAATGTTAGTAGGTGTAATAGGATCTTAGTTTAGTTAAGATGTGCCTTTGAGATTTTGATCATAATCTAGATAGATACTTGTGTCTTATCCCAAATTTATATATACTTTATATACACAAGCGAAATTCTAAACTTTGTGCAAAATATGCATATTTTATATCGATTTTACTTTATTTTCGTACACATTTTTTTTACTATATATAGAGAAAAGTCTATAAATAGGAAGAGGGGGCTATATTATTGGAAAGCAAGTTAGATAATGGGAGATAGAGATATGCAGTCATATACATAATTAAAGAGTGTGCTCATTTATGGTTTTTTTTACTAGTCTCTAAACACATACGTTGCATGTGTATCATGTGTTAATTAGTATAAAAAATTTATATAATGTAGATATTACTAAAACTTACAAGTAATATTGTGTAACTAAATTTTAAAAGAGAAGTATGATTGTTTTTAGTTATACTCAATCAATTGAATTGATATAGGTGCTACTTTTCTTATTTTGTTCTAATATATCTTATACTTAGTACAACATGTCCCTTATTTTTTAAAAAGTTCAACTACAAATAGTTACATAAGTAAAATTAATTATGTTTGCAAGTGTTTCACACATCTTAAAGTTTGTACCTTGTATAAGAAGCTGTCACCTCCAACTCATAGACACATGCATATCAAGAAATTGTTACCGAATAAAAATTCTTGTTTCATGTTGTACAAATATTGATCAACATATGTTACTTTAAGATGGATAATGTATCTTTTTATTTATTTATTTATTTATTTATTATTATTATTATTATTATTATTATTATTATTTTATTTAAAAGTGGGTCTCAAGAACCTTATTAGAAATAATGTATCATTGTCAATTTCATGGGATACACTTAAAAAATAGTGTTTATTTATGATAGAGATAGTTAATCATTAGTGGCATTAGAAAATTTAATAGATAAATAAAAATGAGAAAATGCATAAGTACCCTCTTCCTATGCTCGAAATCTTAGAGACACACTTATACTATACTAAGGTCCTATTACCCCTTTGAACTTATTTTATAAATAATTTTCTACCCCTTTTTGGCCTACATGACACTAGCTTGACAAAAATTGTCAACATGCGCTGAGCCCACAAGATAGTGCCACGTAGGTTGAAAAGGGGTACACCGCCCATACATTTTTAGTGTTTTTCTTTATACGTGTCTTTTCTTATAGCCAATTTGTTTTTTGATTATTGAAATTTATATTTAGTACCTCTGATATAATAAAAGGTTTATTTTTCATGAAGTATTGAAAATATCAAACCTCCGACATCTGACACGAGTCATGCTATATTTTGTGCAGAATTATATTCTTACGTCAAACTTAAATACAAAAGGACTTAGATTTGAACTTAACGGTATAAATTAACTTTTCTAATATCAATTAGATGATAATATTTTTAAATCAAATTATTGAAGACAATGATAATTTTAGATAAAACTATGACTGAGGATAGTTTTGTTCATTTTACATAATTTAAGAACATTTCTAACTTTGTTCAGTTAATTAAGTCATCACAAAATCCAAAAAAAAAATTGCATTCCAACACATGTTTCCACACACTAAGAAATGCCAAAAACAGAAAGAAATTAAACATGAAAAACCAAAACAACCAATTAGTTGATTGATGGTTGGAGAAGCCAAGTTGATGAAAGGTGAATGTGCAGCTTCTTCTCTGTTGCTTAAACACAAATATTATTAATAATTTATAAATAAAAAAAAGAGAAAATGAAGAAATGTTATGTAGGATTGGGACTTGTTTGTATATTTACCTTTCCTATCATCAAATAAGACTTCATATATGTTTGAAATGCTTCACGTCTTTCATTCTCTCTGGAATCTCCTTCATATTTGAACAACGATGGATAAGAAGATCTTTAATGAGAGGCATTGCACTTGTGGCTAAATGCCATCTTTTTAGATTATGAAGACCAGTAAGATTAAGGAACTCGAGTTGACTGAAGTTGTTATCACTGCACGTTATTTGTTTTCCTTCATAAGCATCTTCTAGTATGAGATTCCTTAGGTTTGACAACATTCCCAAAATAGGCATCGGATCTTCTGTCAGTCTTGAGTTCTTAAGAAGCACCATTGTGATGGAATTTGGAAACAGATGAGGCAGTTTCTCTATCTCCCTCTTAACCACAATTTCTGGAGCTTTTCACAACAATTAAGAAAATCAAGGGATGGTAATAATGGAGATGAGTTACCATACTCACCGAACAATCTGAGACTGGTAAGGTTTTTCAAGCTTCTAATGTTGTTTAGGGAGTAAGATCTCTTAATATTATACATCTTTAGTTCTCTAAGATTCACTAAATTAATAGGGTCAACATCTTTCCATTGATTACATCCAACACCTTCAAGAACTTGAAGACTAGTGAGTTTGTTTATATGTACTAGAGGTTCTGAATATGAAGCGACTAAATGTCTTAAATATATTAGGTCAACTGTCTTCTGGGGTAGTTGGAGTATCCGCCATCATTTACAACACAAAGTGTCTGTAGATTCTTGAGGTTGCCAATGGAGGAGGGAATACTACGGACACCTCTCAAGCTTAACAACTTGAGGTGGTACAAACTGCCTATGGAATTAGGTATAAAATCCCCATAATTAATATCCAAGTACAACACCTATATATGCCGGAACACATTTATATCTTTGAAAAGATCACAAAAATGTGTATCAAAAAACATAATTGACCTCAACTTCGAGTTAGAAAGATGATCAAGTGATGAGAGGTACCTTTCCCCTTCACTATGAATGACATGTCTGATACATGAAGCAGATTTCAAGGTCTTCTTGGATCATAAATGTCAAATTAGTTTACCTCCAATGCCTTTTGTATCGCAAGATCACGAAGTAAATCATGAATTTTACATTTAATAACTTTTTCCCAAAATGTATCCACCAGTTGAACCAGGCTTCGTCTTATCAGCTCATCCAAGTAGCCTTCAGCGACATCTTCCATTCTTTCTTCTCCTCTTGGTATGAGGAAACCCTCTGCCATCCACAACCATATTATGTTGTCAGCATCAATCATCGATCTTCTGGAAAATACCAAAGTAGAGAAAACACTACTTCAGCGCAGCTAACAAATCGTTGTAGCTTAATGCTAACATGTAGGAGATTTCAATACAGTCTTCTTCAATGTCTTTCCAAAGGCAGTCTTTCACGTTTTGCCATTTGTCTAGCCCCCATCTATGTGGTAGTAGTCCACTCAATACAACAATTGCAAGAGGTAAGCCTCTACATTTTCCCACCATATCCTTAGCTAGACTTTCCATCGCTGGAACCATTGCTTGAACATCAACTAGTTTCCTACAAAAGAGGTCCCAACTTTCTTCTTGGCTTAGGAAACGAAGTTTATGGACAAAACCTCTGTTGTCTGCTCTTTCAGTGACGTCCTGGTTGCGAGTGGTAATAATAACTCTGCTGCCATTATTTCTATCCGGAAATGGTCTTTTCAAACTCTACCATGCTTCTTTCTGCCACACATCATCAACTACCACAAGGTATTTGCGTCCTTTTAATAGATCAAGAAGGTGATTATTCTATATCTGTTTCTGCCATCTTTTCCAACAAATCTAGAGTTTCCTCGGCACAACCTTGAATGGATTTTATGATGGTTTCAAGAAGATCCATTGTGTTATACTATTGAGAAACACATATCCAAGCAAGTGTAGCAAAGCTTGAGACTATATTAGGATTGTTATAGATGTTTCTTGCAAGCATGGTCTTGCCTAATCCGCCCATGCCATAAATGGAGAGGACTGTTTGACGAGGGTCTGGTTTGAGAAGTTGAGCTAGCAATGTTTGTACAACATCCTGAAGTCCAACAAAAATGTAATCCTGGTCATCTATATATGAGGTAGTTCTCCTCAATGGATTACTTGTCCCTTCTCCACTGGTATTACTATTGATATTTCTAATACCATAAGTCTCTCGTTTGCGAGAGATATCCTTAATTCGTTGCTTGAGTGGTTGTATCTCATTGGCGACATTGTAGAATCTCTTTTACTTCCTACAGATGCAAGCGTAAACCTTGAGACAACTAGCACTTTTACCAGCCTCGAGACTGTAAGTCTCAAGTATAGCAACAACATCATTAGCAACAGTGTTGATTTCAAACACCCATTGTTGAATTCTATGATCTCCACTTTTCTTTTGTTCTGCATCTCTGAGGAAACAGTGTATGTAATTTCATCTCTGAGACTTTTACGCAGGGAAACTTTTTTTATGAGGAAATCATCCAATTTTTGAACTGCAAATGACACAACTGCATCATCCATATTTTCTATTGAAAAAAAGAGGGGTAGGTGTATGGAAACTAATATTTGGAATTGAGAGATGAATAATATTGTTATGATGAAATTCAGTATTTAAAGCTTAAAAACAATCCGGAAAGATAATAGAATGCTAAAGAAAAATATATATTCTCTACTAACTGCAAGCCAAGAGTTTTAAATTGCATCACACAAGTTATGCTCAGTGTAGTGGTGAAGCCAAAGTTGTTGTTCAAGATTTAATATATATGTATGAAAAATTAAATTTGTATAATTTTTATGTTCATAGTATAATTTTTCAACGAAGAATGTCCGACAGAATACCCTGAGATATATGTGGCTACTGCTTCATTGGGACAAGTTGTGTGTTTAGAAAAGAAATTATGTCCCAAGGCACCAAGTCCCCCAAGGCAAACAACAACAACAACAAATAGAGTCTGGAGAGAGCAAAATGTATGCAAACCGCACCACTACCTCGTAGAGGTAAAGGTTGTTTCAAAAAAGCCCTTGACAATAAGTCTCCTGGGAAAATATCAGGATATTTCTGTACTTTGTGCTTTATTTAATAAGACATACTATTATATTAAATGAAATTTTATTATTTAGACTAATTGGTTTTAATTGTTCCTTTTAAATAATTAATTATATTCCATTTGTTTTATTTGATAGATCGAATTTTAACGCCATTTTAATCAGGACTAGAAGATTTTTAAAATATATGGTTTTAATATTTTCATTGTATCAATGTGGTTATACAATCATATTATTAATAGTAAATTGAGAAATTTTAAATTTTGTATGTTCATATTTCATCTTTAAAATATAGATACATTTCTTTTCTTTTTAACAATCATAATTAGGGGAATCTATAGGAAAAAATATGATTAACATTTCTCAATTTGAAGATGTGTTTTGTAACTTTGAAGAGAAGAAATAAAATATTCGAAGTGAGCCTTGGAGGTTATTTCAAAAATATTTTGTAAGAGCTTAAAGGTCAATATCTCAAAATTGATTTTGCTGAAAACGAATTTTGTTTCGAATTTTTGATGTTTCAAAAGAGCTAATGAAACGTTGACGAGATTAATAATATAAAATTTGTGATTATTTGGGTAAAATTTGAATTTGCTTCGGACTGAATTTTTAATTATAATTCTTTGAAATTCAATAGCCCACCAATAAGCTCTTTAATATGTGGGGGAACTTTCGAATATAACCACTAAAAATAACTTAATAATGTATATAGCCATCAAAAATAGCTTAATCATGCATATAGCCACTAAAAATAGCTTAATCAAAATCATGAAATATTTAATTTTCATTGATGGAGAAACCAACAGAGATGGACAAATCTATTTAAACAAGAATATGTGGAACTCAAAACAAATAGAAGATAGGAAGATGTACAATAATAGAGAGGCTAGATACATATGGATTCAATTTTGAGAATGAAAATTCTAACCACATTCCTTATAATTGGAATGTTTTTGTTTAATAGTTTTGTGAGAAGTGAACCAAATACCAAAGAGATTAACTATATTTGCAATGGCACTAAGTTGGGCTTACATGTTGTTGAAGCATTGCAAATTGTGACACCAATCAAGGCTATAATTACTACATAACAGCTCCTTATCCTAATGATGCTTTAGCTTATGGAATATGTTACTTGCAACTCTATTATTGAATTTTCAGATTGGTCTTTGTTTAAAGTGAAAAATCGTTCTTGTTGAAGTCGAATTTGTTGATTGCTCAATGAGGTACGAACGATACTCGTTCAGCTAGTAAACTAGAGCCTACTCTTGTTGCCATGATTCACGAAGATTCAGTCATTTGTCACTCTGACTATTGTCTTTGGAGGAGATTCAACGTTGATTTTTGGTGTATCCCTAAATTCTATCTGGTTTCAATCATCTTCATTTCTTCTTTTTTCCATTGTTTTGTTGAGATAAAATTTCAAAACATGTCTTGATTTTGGACTTACATCGTGGTAATGTGATTTTTTATGTTTGTCGAAGTTGCAAGAATTTTCCAGTTTATGTCAAGTATCCTCACTACTAGTTATCGAATTTAGTTAAACAAAGAGGAACTGGAAATATATTGTAATTTAGAACTCAATAACTTAATGTTAACTCATTGTTCTGAAATATTTTAAAATATGGCAAAGTTCTGTGGTACAGGTAGTAGCAACACTTTCCAACAATATCCGAATATGAATGGGATAAGCTTTCAAAAATAAACACTTACAGAGAAGGAAACACTATTTCATACTTGGTTAAGGAAATAGTTTGAGGCGGTCAAGACAAAGAAGGAAAATTATTTCCTACTTGTTTAAGGAATGTTTATCAAGTTCAAGTAGGAGAAGAAATACTACAGAGATGACGAATAATGTTTAAGCGACAAAAGCTTAAAAGAAGTCCATATTAAGTTTGGTTTTAAAGAAGAAAGAAGCGTGAATTTTTGTTGTGGCAAAGACAAAAAGAAGTCCAAATTGAGTTAAACAAGATTTTGTAGAGGCAAAAACGAAGTTGAAACAAATAAGGATTTGCTGAATTTCTTATCTATAAATAGGGAGCTATTTTCATCAGAAAGATTGACACACTTGCATTGAGAGAAAATCAAAACACTATAAAGAGGTTTGAAATAGTTTTGATATTAACTTGGAGAGTGTTGCGAGTTAAGTGAGAAGTTGTAAGATTATATTCAAGATTCTTGTTTACAATCTGAGTTTTGTGAGTAGGAGTTGTTCGACAACTTGTAGAACTTGAAGAACATTAGAAGATATAAATTAGAGTCTTTGGGTAGCTAGAAATTAGAGTTTATAATTTCTTATCTAGGAATTAGAGTTTATAATTCCTCTAGGAATTACAGTTTATAATTCCTTAAGTTACCGAGCTTTGTAATCGTTGTATTATTTGAATTTTATAAATAATACAAAGTGTTGTTCGAATTGATTATCGTTAAGTTTCAAACAAACAGAAACATGTCATCTGTACGTGTTCCTTTGAAGAATTCAGGAGGGTAGAATTCCAACAGTTGGTATCAGAGCAGGTTATCTTCGAAGAGTCTAATAACTCAAGATAAGATCATTATGAATTCTGCACCTCCTCTTGGGCATGGTAAAGGGCAACACATCAACACACCACCATTATTTAATGGAGAATACTACTTCTGGTGGAAGACAAGGATGAAAGACTTCATTCAAGCTGAAGATTACTAACTATCAGTTAAAATTACTAATGGACCATTAACTCCCACTATTACTAATAGTGAAGGGAATAAACTACCTAAAACTACAGAAAAATACAGAGAAGCTGACTACAAGATGCTAGGGAAGAATGCAAAAGCTAGGTGCATTCTCGTATGTCGACTAGGACATGATGAGTTTAACCGCATCTCTAGTTGTACCTCTGCAAAATAAATATGGAACACTTTAAAAAAAGCTCACAAAGGTACAACTCAAGTTCGTGAATTCATAATTGCCAGAACTTGTTGTGAATATGAAGCCTTCAAGATGAAAGCCGGAGAATCACTTCAAGATATGATCATCAGATTTACCATTGTTGTAAACGAGTTAATATCCTTGGGCAAAGTATACACCACTGAGGAGCAGGTAGACAAAGTACTAAGGACTCTGCCTAGATCATGGGAAATAAAAGTCACTGCAATCACAGAAGCCAAGTATCTAACCAATATGACTTTGGATGAATTAGTAGGAAATCTCAAAACTTATGAGATGAATGTTAACAAAAGAGGTGAAGGAAACAAGGAGAAAATTAATGAATTTAACGCAACTGAAAGTAATGAACCAGATATAGATGATGATGATTTGGAACTGATAAGAAGATACTTCAAGAAATTCTTCAAAAGGGGATTGAATTCTAGAAACAAAACACCACCTATAAAAGAAAAAATTGTTGAGAAACCACAAGACGGAGATTTTTTCAGATGTGATCAAATAGATCATCAGATTAAGGATTGTCCTATGTGAGAAGTAGATTTGAAAAAGGGAAGAGCCGAAAAAGAGAAGAAGAAACTTCTCAACAAAAAGAATAACAAACAAAAGGAACAATCAATGTATGCACCTTGGGGAACAGGTTCGGACATTTATGACGAAGATGATGAGGACCTCGCTTTGATGGCCATAGAAGGATCAGAAACTGAACCTGAATCAGACTCTTAAGGAATGGAGGTAATTCTTTTTTATTTAAATTATAAACTAGTAAAGTTCTCTAAGAAAAGGTTATCCTTCTTATTACTCACTTCCATAGATACAATTCAAGAACTAGTTAATACCAAGAATCAATTGCTTGCTTCGATGACTAGTTTAAAGTTTGAGTATATTGATCTTGAAAAAGTTAATTCTGATCTCAAGAAAGAAAATTTCCTAACGGAACAGGCACAAAACCTTGATTCCTACACTTTGCCTCTCAAATCTGAAATTCTAAAACAAAGTGTTACTGGGAATGAAAAAGAAAAAATTAGTGGTGACCAAATCAGATGTGACCAAGATTTAATGAGGTTAAACAATGAAATATCTTTTGAAAGGGAAAATTCTAGGAGAATGAATCTTGAATTGTCTAGGATAAAAACTGATCTGGAAAGAGCTAATAAATGGACAAAATCTTCCATGATAGTAACACATCTAGGCAACAATACTAGGAACATAAAAACTGGAATAGGGTATGAATAACCTATGATTGGAAATTCTTTGTTATGTAATATTTGTGGTAACTCAAGCCACTCTAAGGAAAATTATCCGAAATACAGAGTAATTGCAGAAAATAAAGCAAGAGAAACTTATAAAACTGTTCAAAGGAACAAGTACACTCAAAGGAAAACTAATCTGCCCAAGTGGACTCATAGAGATCTTATTCATCCTTTTTATCAATACAAAGGACCCAAGCTAGTCTGGCTTCCTAAATCTAACCTCTGAATTTGCTATAAAAGTGAGAGGAAGCTGGAAACATTCACCAATTGAACACGTTGCTTCAGATGCATGATTGAAACTAGAAGAAATTCCTCTCACTTGAGAAAAAAAAAAGGAATGGATGAATATCATTGATTGAAAAAAAGGGTTGAAAAAAAGGGAAAGACTGAAGAAGCATGTGAAAGAAACAGGTCCAACCTATGCAATATCTAACAGTTATGCGTACTCAGATGATCAATCAATCAAAAATATGATCAGCCAATGAAAACACTTTCAAAAGGAACAATTTGGAACTTTGGGATGATTAAGGTCACATGAGTATCCCTCAATGTCTAATGAACATTGTGCATACTGCCCTCTGATCTTGAATTTTATGCTCAGTTTTGTACATTAAGTTGTATGTCTCTATACCACTTTTAAAGTCATGCTACTCATGCACTGTAATTGTATTTTCATTTGGCATGGGAGAGAGACTTAGTAAAATTGAAGCAAAATTCAGCATTATCCAGAGATCTAAGGTATGTGCACTACAATTATTCATGATTAAATATAAAGTCAATGCACTTGAACCTATTTATTCCACTTGTCCCAAAATATATTCATGCCCTAAATACTACCATACCAAATACTTTCTTAAAATACCTTATCCCAAAGTGATGGTCTATGGTTGATGATGAATTTGGTGGAGGACACCTCTAATTTGGTGCCTCATAAAATATAGATTGAGAAAGTAGAATGTGCTGGTTCTTAGGGGGAATCATTAGTATTAGGTAAAGTCTTGGAGGATTTACCTTGTGAGGCGGAATATTTTAGGGACCCTACACTTGAACAAAGTTCACTTGTTAGGCTCAACTTGGGTGCATCTAGTGAGGGGGAATCGATGGAAGACCCATCTGTCCAACCTAGTTCATCTATTGGGAACCATATAAACAGGGATTTTGGATTGATGTCAAAAAGTATTATAGTTGGTGCTGCACCTGATTAGTACACGTCCAGGGAATAGATTGAGAGAAATGTTCCTTTCAAAATGATATTCAAGAAATTTTTTTCCTCTTACTGACTCTATTGAAATTAAAGATGAGTGAACTATTGTTTCTGCAGATGGTACATTATTGATTGAACAAGTTCCTTAAAAGTGATATAAAAAGAAAAAAAAAGATTGAGCGTGCATATTTTATTAATCCAAAAGATATTTTTGCTGCTGAAAAATGACTTTGATTTATCCTCTCATGCCTAATCTTTTCATATTACCTAGCCACTCTAGCCTTTGACTTCCAATTTTTTTCTCATCACAAGTGTTTGATTCTATCTTTAATTTTTTATTACATTTGTGGTGTATATGCTTTTTGATTAATGCTAATGTTGGGTTTGAGTTTCAGGTTCATGACTATCTCCTATGTTTGTGCAAACGCTTTGCTATAACTAACTGAGTTCCCGATTTTTGAAGTGTTTGAGTAGGTGATATCCAGTGGCCATAGTATCGAATTGTCTTCTCTATATGGTTGTATGTGTCCTTGTAGAACTGTATCTTTCTGTGCAGTGATTATTATCTTTTTGCCTAATGTCAAAAGGGGGAAGATCGCGTGCATATGAGCATATAAAATATGGAGTGACCTGTTTTCTATTTGATACAAGCAAATTCCTATTCGATGTAAGGAGATGATTATTTGCCATTATCAAAAAGTGGGAATTTGTTAACTCATTGTTCTGAAATATTTTAAAATATGGCAAAGTTCTGTGGTACAGGTAGCAACACGTTCCAACAGTATCCAGATATGAATGGGATAAGCTTTCAGAAATAAAGACTTACAGAGAAGGAAAAACTATTTCCTACTTGATTAAGGAAATAGTTTGAGGCGGTCAAGACAAAGAAGGAAAATTTTTTCCTACTTGTCTAAGGAAATAGTTTGTGGCAGTAAATAAGAAAAGTTTTGAGGAAGGTTTTCTTATTTAATTATGGAAAGGTTGTTTATCAAGTTCAAGTAGGAGAAAAAATACTACAGAGATGAGGAACAATGTTCCAGCGCCAAAAGCTTAAAAGAAGTTCATGTTGAGTTTGGTTTTAAAGATGAAAGAAGCATGAGTTTTTGTTGCGGCAAAGACAAAAAGAAGTCAAAGTTGAGTTCAATAAGGTTTTGTAGAGGAAAAAACGAAGTTGAAACAAATAAGGATTTGCTGAATTTTTGATCTATAAATAGGAAGCTATTCTCATCAGTAAGATTTAACACACTTACATAGAGTAAAAATCAAAACACTATCAACAGGTTTGAAAGAGTTTTGATATTAACTTGGGGAGTGTTTCAAGTTAAGTGAGAAGTTGTAAGATTGTATTCAAGAGTCTTGTTTACAATCTGAGTTTTGTGAGTAGGAGTTGTTCGACAAGTTGTAGAACTTAAAGAACATTAGAAGATATAAAAACCGGTGGTTTTTGTGTGTTTGGGTAGCTAGAAATTAGAGTTTATAATTTCTTATCTAGGAATTAGAGTTTATAATTCCTCTAGGAATTAGAGTTTATAATTCCTTAGGTTACAAAGCTTTGTAATCGTTGTATTGTTTGAAGTTTATAAATAATACAATGTGTTGTTCGAATTGATTATCGTTAAGTTTCAAACAAACAGAAACATGTTGTCTATACGTATTCCATTGAAGAATTCAGGAGGGTAGAATTCCAAAACTTAAAAAGACTAAAATCGTGAGTTTTTAATTACAAAAGAGAAATGAAAACAAGAAAGTGAATCTCTATCACACAATAAAGATATCACATAAAAAAATAGAAGCAAGTACAAACATACAGAGAAAATCAACAATGCTATGTAGGATTAATTAAGATATGTTTGTATATTTTACCTTTGTTGTTATCAAATACGATACACGTCTTTCATTCTCCCCTGGAATCTCCTTCAGCTTTCGACAACCATGGATACCAACTCTTTAATGAGAGTCATGCCATTTTTGCCTAAATGCCATTTTTATTAGGAAAATAATGTGTTTTAAAAAAAGAGAAATAATATATTTAATTGAAAAAAGACAGTTTGAAGACAGTAATATTTTTCAATCAAACTATCAATTGAGGATATTTTTGTTTATTTTACATAATTTATAAGAACATATTAAACCTTTTTTCCGTTAATTTAAATCATCACAAAATTCAAAAAAAAATTTCTTTCAACACACTAAGAAAAGCCAAAAACAGAAAGAAATTAAACATGAAAAAACCAAAACATAAGAAAAATTAGCCAAGTTGATTGAAGGTTGGAAAAGCCAAGTTGATGAAGGTGAATGTGCAGCTTCTTCTCTGTTCATTCAACTCAAATATTATTATTTATATATAAAAAAACATGAAGAAAATTTATGTATGTATATTTACCTTTGCTATTATTAAATACGCTTCACGTCTTTCATTCTCTCAGGAGTCTCCTTCATCTTTCGACAACCATCGATAACAAGATCTTTAATGAGAGGCATAGCATTTGTGCCTAAATGCCATGTCTAGGTTTTGAAGATCCTCAAGTTGAAGGAACTCTAGTCGACTGAAGTTGTTATCACTTCATATTATTTCTTTTCCAAACTAAGGTTCTTCTTCTAATATGAGATTCCTTAGGTTTGGCAGCATCAAAAATAGGCATCGGATCTTCTATCAGTCTTGAGAAGAAAAGAGCTATCATTGTAATGGAATTTGGAAACAGTGGCAATTTCTCTGTTCTCCGTCTTAAGAACAATTTTTGGAGCTTTTCACAACAATTAACAAATTCAAGGGATGGGAATGGAGATTCATAAATTTCACACCACAATGTGAGAGTGTTAAGGTTTTTCAAGCTACTAATGTTGTTTAGGGAGTGAGAATTTTTAATTTCAAACATGCTTAATTCTTGAAGATTGACTAAATCAACAGGGTCAACATCTTTCCACTGATCACAACAGATGCCATCAACAACTTGAAGACTGGTGAGTTTGCATATACCTACCAAAGGTTCTGGATACTGCACAACAAAATGCCTTAGACTTATTAGCTCAGTTGTTTCACTGGGTATTTTGCATAAGCCTCCGTTTATATTTTCCACACAAATTGTGCGTAAATTCTCGAGGTTTCCTATAGACGATAGAAGACGACGTATACCTGTCAAGCTGAACAACTTGAGGTGGTACAAACTCCCTATGGCATCAGGTATGACACCACCTTCTTTAATATCCAAGTACAACACATAGATATCGAAACACATCTATACGTTGGAACACATTACAAAAATCTGAATCGAAGAACATAATTGACCTCAACTTCAAGTTAGAAAGATCAAGCGAATGATACCTTTCTCCTTAACTATGAATGGCAAGTATGATACATGAAGAGTATTTGGAGTGCTTTCTTGCATGATAAATTTCAAAGAAGTTTATCTCTGATGCCTTTTATATGCCAAGATCACAGAGTAAATCATGAACCCTACAGTCAGTAACTTTTTCCCGAAATGTATCCACCACTCTAATCAGCTCATTTAAGAAGCCTTCAGCAACATCCTCCATTCTTTCTTCTCCATTTGGTACGAAACCCTCGGCCATCCACAACATTATTATGTTTTCAACCTTGAGCACTTTATCTTCTGGAAAAGTACCAAAATAGAGAAAACACTGCGCAGTTGATAAATCATTGTAGCTTAATGATAGTATATTAGAGATTTCAGTAGATTTATCTTTTATAATGTTCTTCCAAAGGTGATCTTTCACCTCTTGCCATTTTTCTAGCCCCCCTTTATGCGAAAGTAGTCCACTCAATACAACAATTGCAAGATGTAAGCCTCTACACTTTTCCACCATATCCTTAGCTAGTCTTTCCATTGCTGGAACCATTGCCCGAACATCAAGTAGTTTCCTACAAAAGAGATTCCAACTTTCTTCTTGTCTTAGGAAACGAAGTTTACGGACAAAATCTCTGTTGTCTGCTTTTTCAGCACATCCTCTTTGCGTGTGGTAATAATGACTCTGCCATTATTTCTATCCGGAAATTCTCTTTTTAAACTCTCCCATGCTTCTTTCTGCCACACATCATCAACTACCACAAGGTATTTGAGTCCTTTCAATAGATCATGAAGGTGATTTTCTAGATCTGTTTCTGCCATCTTTTCCAACAAATCTAGAGTTTCCTTGGTGCAACCTTGAAGGGATTTTATGATAGTTTTAAGAAGATCCATTGTGCTGTACTCTTAAGAAACACATATCCAAGCGCGTGTAGGGAAGTGATCGATCATATTAGGACTGTTGTAGAGGTTTCTTGCAAGAGTGGTCTTGCCTAATCTTCCCATGCCATAAATGGAGAGGACGGTTCTACAAGGCTCTGCTTTGAGAAGTTCATCTAGCAATGTTTGTACAATATCCTATAAGCCAACAAAAATGTAATTGTGGTCATCCACATACGAGGTAATTCTCCTCAATGTTGTAACCTGATTACTTGTCTCTTCTCCTGAATTAGTAGTATTGATATTTGTAATACCATAAGTATCTCGTTTACGAGAGATATTCATGATTCGTTGCTTGAGTGATTGGATCTACTTGGCAACATTGTAGAATTTCTTCTCCTTTCTACATATGAAAGAGCAAGACTTGAGACGACTAGCACGTTTACCAGCCTCGGAGCTATAAGTCTCGAGTATAGCAACAACATCATTAGCAATAGAGTTGATCTCAAACACCCATTGTTGAATTCTATGATCTCCACTTTGCTTTAGTTCTGCATCTCTGAGGAAAGACTACATGAAGAGAAGCTTGTTTCGTAGCCACTGTATATCCTCTCTTAGACTTAAACGTAGGTTAATTTCCTGTATTAGGAAATCACCCAATTTTTGAACTGCAAATGACATAAAGGCATCAGACATACTACTTCTGATTGAAAATATATACAAGTTGGGAAATGGGAGATAGAGATCAGAACAAATAATGTGTTTATATTGAAATTTTATATATATATATATATATATATATATATATATAGAGAGAGAGAGAGAGAGAGAGAGAGAGAGAGAGAGAGAAAGAGTCTATAAATAGGAAGAGGGGGCTGTATATTGGGAAAAAAAGTTAGTAAATGGGATCGGAGATACATATATAATCAAGGAAAAATTGTATGAAATAGCAAATATTTAATTAATATTAAATCCTATTGCCATAATTTCTTTTATTTATAATTCACAGCAAAATTTTCATGTTTTTTTTTCATTTGGTAGGACCCACTCAGAAGGCATATTTGTATATATGAATTCCCTTAATTATACAATTACGTATTGTATAATATATATATATATATATATATATTTATATATATATATATACACACACATAACATTTGTTTGTATATAATATTTGTTGTTTGTATATGTGTCATAGTTATACATAACAAGGCCTTTATGTATGATCTCTTTATGTATATATGTAGTAGTTTTGTTTATATACGATTACTATGTTTTTGTTTGTATACAGATCAATATACATATTACTGAAATATACAGATTAAGACATGACATGATTATCGAAATATATAAATCAATAGCTCCATAGAAAATATAAAATTTGATTTGAATGCAATTATGCAAACTATAACTATAACATAGAAATATACCTGAAATTTGCTCAATTAAATAGTGTGTTCAAAGGGTCCATTTATGTTTTTAAAAAACGAAGCATTTTCAAAAAAGAATTTACGATTAAACAACCATAATATAAATGGATAAAGTTGCAACAAGCTAAGTGAAAGGTACATTTTTTATAAAAAAAATATGTATTATCTTCTTCACTATTAAATTAAGGACAATGAAGAAAGTTAAAGGAAGATGTATTTAAGCTATTTGAAATTTCCCACTAAACAAAAGGTACATTTTTTAAAATTAAAGCATCTTCAACAACCATTGCACAACTTGGGGAAAACACATATAGAGAAAAGTCTTAAAAAATTAAAGCAACTTCAACAATCATTGTACAACTTGTGAAAAAAAATATATTGAGAAAAGATTTAAAAAAATTAAAGCATCTTCAACAATCATTGCACAACTTGGGGAAAACAAATATAGAGAAAAGTCCTAAAAACTTAAAGAAACTTCAACAATCATTGTACAACTTGTGGAAAAAGATATATTGAGAAAAGATTAAAAAAAATTAAAGCATCTTCAACAACCATTACATAACTTGGGGAAAACACATATAGAGAAAAGTCCTAAAAAATTAAAGCAACTTCAACAATCATTGCACAACTTGTGAAAAAATATATATTGAGAAAAGATTAAAAAATTAAAGCATCTTCAACCATCATTACACAACTTGTGGAGAAAAATATTTATTTTTATTTTTTCATAATAATAATAATAAAGAAAATAATTTAGGATACATTAAATTGATTACAATTCATGTACACAACCTAATTGTGCATATTATATCATATAAATCCAAATTTAGTAGAGTTGTATTATTCTAAAAAAAAATCCAAATCTACCAAATCAATTTTAACAACTCAAGTTTCAACTAATTTGAAAGAAGATCTAATGAGTTAAAAAAAAATATAGATGAAATTTTTGTATGCCTATAGCAAAAGCTTCATTGATTTTCCTCTTGAGTCACTCTTGTCCTTTAAATGGTGACACCGCTTAGAAAAATATAGTGTACGCTAATAGTTGTGTTAATGGTAGTTAGGGTATTAAATATTGTTAGCTTATAGGCATAATACATAAATGTGTCCTTTAACTTGGTTCCAAATCACATTTATGCCCTTTAACTTTGGATGTGCATAAATAGACACTTAAACTTGTATAAGGTTGAACAAATAGACACACATGTCCTACATGTCATTTTCTTGTCCTATGTGGTGTTCTATGTGTATTGTGTCATGTAGGACTCATGTGTTTATTTATTTAAAAGTTGGATAGTTAAAGTGCTTGATTGTGCATTATGAAAGTTGGAGGTCAAAGTTAAAATTTAGAGTCAAATTTAGGGTCCAATATATGTATTATGCCTAGCTTATAAGTGTCCATCATAGTTTGATGGACCAGGTTTCTTAACAACGTTAAGAACAATATTGCAAGTAATGCTTAAAGTAAAGGACAAAGATGTTTACGTGGAAATCTCCTTGCTCAAGGGAGAAAAAATTTCACGTAGTTTCTTCAACACCTTCACTAATCAAAGAGTCAAGATTCATATTACAAAGTTGTTGCAATCTAGTGTAACTCCATTGGCCGAGAACTTTGAACCTCTTTTCCCGTGCTCACCAATTACAACAATTGTATTGGCGGTTTATTGTTGTTCCATGTTGTCTGTCTTGTATGTTTATCGCTCATGGGATCAAGTACCTTTACCAGAATTCATAGTTTATTAAATCATCATAACTTCATAATATAACAAATACTATCTAGTAATTATGTTTTATCATTAACCCTACTTTTTTTATAATAGATTTATCATGCATTCTACTTTGGTGTAATTTGTCCTTTAAATTACCGATGTGTGACGACATTTAGTGAAGGGAAAACGATATATTCTATTAAACATTGTATTCATCATAAAGATAAAATACAATATAATACAACATGACCATCATATACTATAATCTCAAATGTCATTTTTGTCATATTTCTCACCATTGCATCAATGGTCTAATAATTTAGACTCTGGAAATTCACTTTTCACAAAACCATTGAAGTATACCCTAATCCTCAAAATTGAACTCATAACTAGCTATATGTATCTTCTGTTTCTTTCTCTTTTTGTTAAAAATTGAGTTAAATTATTAATAACTTTTTTTTAAATAAATTTATTCATCCATTGATTTCTCCACCAATGAAAATTAAGTATTCCGTAATTTTGGTCTAACATGCTTATTGTAATGTTATATTATATAAAATATATAATTTGCTGGCAAAAGATCATTACTGTTTCTTTGCTTTGATATAAATCCTAATGCTTGGTATAGTTCTTGCAAAGGGAGGAATATTCATACTAAGATAGATCCATAAGTAGGATAAACAGTTTCTAAAGAAAAAAAAATCATTACTAGGAAAATAATGTGTTTTTAAAAAAGCGAAATAATATATTTAATCGAAAAAAAGACAGTTTGACTTATTAAAACACAATAAGAGCATTTTTAGATTAAAATATTGAAGACAGTAATATTTTTGAATCAAACTATCAATTGAGGATAATTCTATTTATTTTACATAATTTAAGAACATATAGAACCCTTTTTCCATTATTTACATCATCACAATATCCAAAAAAAAAAAACAGCCAAGTTGATTGATGGTTGGAGAAGCCAAGTTGATGAAGGTGAATGTCTTGGAGTAAGAGCTTCTTCTCTGTTGATTTAACACAAATATTATTAATAATTTATATAAAAAAAAGATAAAATGAAGAAATGTTATGTTCGTAAATTTATCTTTGTCATTATCAAATACGCTTCACGTCTTTCATTGTCTCTGGGATCTCCTTTAAATGTGGAAAAGTATGGATAGCAAGACTTTTAATGAGAGGCATGGCACTTGTGGCTAAATTCCATCTTTCTAGGCTCCAAAGATGATCAACATGAAAAAACTCTAGCTGACTGAAGCATTATCACTGCACACTATTTCTTTTACTCCATATGCTCTAACCAATTCGAGATTCCTTAGGTTTGACAACATTCCCAAGATAGGCATTGGATCTTTTGTTAGTCTTGAGTCCCTCAGAACCATCATTGTGATGGAATTTGCTTTTAGTTAATCCTCTTGTTCGTTTGCCTAAAATTATGTTAGAGCTATTTTTTTAAATCTCTTGTTGGTTTGGAGTTGCAGTTGTAATGGGGTCTCTTCTGACACCTTTGAGAAGCTAATTTTCTCATATTTTGGGTTGTTACTGCTTCTTCCACTAATAACAATAATAATAATATATACATATAAATGAATAAAAAAATGATAATAATAAATAATAAATAATATTAAGTTTTTGAATTTATTTCCCCTTGCCTTTTGAAGCCTTATCTGTTTTCTTATATTTTTTTCTTACTTTTGTTATGCATGTGATGCCTTACCATATTTTTGTTACTATCTTTCATGGATTACCGGAAAAAATGCAAATGTTTAGTTCTTTGAAATTCGTTAGTTCAAAAAAATTTGCACCCCTTTGTTCATTCATTGTTAAGTTACAGATTTAAAGAGTCTTAGTTATATGTGTTTAGATGACGATTTCCCTTCTTAGTCTTTTTGCCTTTATATGTCTCGTTTATCATATTTTTGTGTCTAGTTAAGAAGTTCTTTTTTTAACGAGTGATATATCCTAGTCGTGAGTGCTGTCTATAATCATCATTTCCTTGGGATATAACTCTTACATTTTGTGTTTATAAGTGTGTCAGTATTGAACCCATACTTATATCTTAGAATGATCCACATATCTATGCCAATTTCCTTTAGTTATTTGTTTAATAATGTGCTCATTGGATATTTATCTCTTTCGTAACTCCTTTCCTTTTTTTTGAATGTGAATCCGTCCAAGTTTGCCAAGAACTCACTTATTCCTTGCATTTTCTTCCCTCGAATCAATCAGTTCTAAAAATCGATGAACAAATCATGGAGTGAAAATTCCAAGAAGTCGAAGATTTGAAGAGTTTGGGCCAAAAAGGCCTCTTTTATTTTTTAAAAATTGTATTTACTATCGTTGGGCCTAAGCCCTTTTGTATTATTATTACCTTGAATAGTTTAGGACAGATATAAATCGAGTGGGTCTAAGGCCCACAAACAAAGGGTCCAAATATCGGTCCAGGCAAACAGAAACCGGATTTGGACCCGACTCTCTCTCTCTCTCTCTCTCTTTCTCCCTTTTACTTTACTGTTCATTACTTATCGATATTTGTCGCTAGTTTTAGGGTCGAACCTTCAAGATCCCCGAGTAGCACTGTTATGTTTTATCCGCCAAGCCTAAAATTGATCGACTTTAAAAGACTTAAAAAATGAATTAAATAAATTTCGCAATTTAAGAAGTTCACTTAAAAGATAGGCTAGTATTTCACTTTTAAACAGAGACTAAGTAATTTTTTAATTCAAATTAAAGGTACACAATTTTTAGCCAAGTAAATTAGTTTGTCGGATAATCACGACTTAGTGAATATTTTAGGTGTCCTTAAAGCCTTCGTAAAATATAATTGGGAATCCCTAACCCTTTTAAAGTTTTCAATCAATTTTTCTATTTAAGCCTTTTGAAAACATAGTTTTCTTGATGTTTCTTTAAAAATTAAGTGGCGACTCTAAAAAGTCTCAAAAACCAATAAAAAAAATATTTTTCCGAAAAGCGTTTAAAACAAAAATGGCAACTCCGCTGGGGATTTTGAGGATTCTAATCTTAAAACTAATATACTTGGCTATATGCAAATAACTTGCTTATTTGTTTTTTCTGTTATATTGTTAAAAATTGTTGCATTTCTATGGAATACTTCCGCCAAACGGCAAATAGATGCATTAGGATAAAGAGAGTTACGTGGCTTACCATGACTCTTTTCAGAAACACACAAGGCTTCATTTGGAAGTAACAAACGAATAGTTGGCTTGCGGTCATCTAACGTCGTTTGTTAGCTTCACCTCGTCATCTGTCCGACTCGGGTAACCGTAATTTTGAAACAAATTCTAGTAACCTAAGATAGAGCAAAATTAAAACTGAATCTAAGCATTAGCCTAAGACAGCTTAATACCCAAGGCATATTAAATCTATTAGTTGAAACCGCCAAAATCATGTCCAAGGTCTCCGACCTCATGAGATATCATTTTGCTTGACATTTGAATGATGTACAATTGGAAACCAAATGTGGGGTGGGTAAACTTAACTGGTTTCTGTTTTATCAATATGAATCACTTTTTAAGATTTGACATGGTCGTAGAAGCACCAATTCTACTCAAAATATGGTTTAACGACATTGACGGAGATCATAAAAGAATCCTGAACAAGTACGTGAGCGCTCAACCGAGTTGATCAACATGAAGGGTTGGTCTGAGCTGATCGAAGTCCTTATAGGTTATTGCGACAATTAAAAAATGGTGTTCCGATTCGAAACTGTGGAAATCACCCCGACAATATTGCATCGACACTGTTGGTACAGGGCTAGAAAGAAGAGTGAGAAAGCAAGAGGACATCCTGATCCCAAACAAGCCTTCTGTCGAAGATATCGCAGACTGGTTTGGGCTAGGAAAGTATTACACTTACTGGTGCCAAGAATCAAGCGTAGCATTCAGAGATCTCTACGTCAGATTCGTACATGCGAGCTTCTATGCAAATTATAACGAAGAATTCAAAAGTACCTACCGAGAATGGAACAAGATCCTACCCTTGGTATTTGTCATCGCATTATTGTGAACAATGGTCTTTCCACATGGCATGAGCTTGAGTATCAACACTTGAGTTATAGTGCTTGCACACACGTTGTTCAAAGGGTTTAAGAATCAAGGGCAAGTGAAATATTATCCCATCGCTCTGGTCATACTATCCGACATGTATCGATCCCTGGGAAAATGCAAGAAAGGGTATCGCTATTTCCAAGGATGTAATACGATCCTCCAGTGGTGGATTTTAAGTTATCTAGCTAAAGGGCATGGGACTAAGGAGCTGCATCCTCTCAAAGATTTAAATGATATATTGTTTTGGGCAAATGTAGAAATCGAAGGACCAGGGGAAGATGGGCTCAAATTTTTTCAGAGTTAAGAGATGAAGATATCCAATGGATGCTCGATCACTTCATCTTGAAGGAGGTCGTTGTGGAGGGCCGCAGACAACTTGTACTTCCACTACCAGGTATTCGGGGATCCGTCCTTATGCACCCTTCCGAGTCCTTCGACAGTTTAGGAGAAGGCAAACCACACCTCGAGAGGCATACTATGACGCCTATGCGTACGATATTGGGGACGACAGAGTGGACGATGCTTCAGAAATGCTAAGAGAATCGAAAGGGGCCAAGCGAATGGATAAAGACACCATTGCCCCAGATCGGTTTGACGCTGGGTATAACGAAACTTATAACGATTGGTTGAAATAGAACATACGAAGTATCTCCTCTCCAATCCCGAACAGTTATCGCAGCGTGGGAGACAAAGAGTCCAAAGTTGTGATCAAATTAAGAGAGGTAAAATGGGAAGCCCAGGAAATGTATGCCAAGTTCGAGGAAAATCAAGATGCCCTTGAGAAGGCAACTCAAGAATTAGAAAGCCTGAGACGCGGTTTCGATGATTTTGACTCATGGGTCAAAAAGAAGATAGAAGGGATGTAATACAAGGATTGTAAGGAAAAAAGACGTTTGAGCGAGGGTTACCTGTTGATGCTACGATGCATGTTTCAGTAGTACAAGACTCATGATAGCAGCGGAGGAGCAGGGCCGTCAAGGACGACACAGCGAATTTCGCCCCTGTGCGGGTTTTCGATATGTATTTATGTTATTTTCATCCCCTGCGTGGGCCTGCCTTTATTGCATTTCCATACATTTAAATGGCACCTGCGTGGGTCTGGACTTCTGTATTTTGTTCCTTTATTTCCCCTTGTGAACATTAATTATTTATTTGTGAAATTTCTTTGGAGGGGTTAATTTACTGGTTTAATTCCACATATACATCGTTCAAATGCGCTACGCCTACCCCTGGCACAAAAGGGCCCCATGTATGTTTAGAACGTGATATATGTGTTGTTTAACTGTTTATGTGATATGTTTCTTTGAATGAGGACATCACAAATCCACTCCCTAACAGAAATCCCCAAACTATACAAGTCACTATTACAAAATGTCCGACCAAATTCTTCGAGTCTTGTGTTTCTCAACCAAAAGCTAAATCCTATCACCAAATCCTAAAACACTACTCTACCATATCAGAGAAGGTGAGATCACAACTATGGACAAAGGAAAGAGTATCCAGACTGGACTAACCGAAGAAGAGATGATCGATATACGAAAGCAGCGCGGAAAGCGCTTGTATGAATTTATATTTCCTCTGGAGACCCCGAGGTGGAGAACATTGAAGAAACTTACGAGGAAGCGCTTGCCCACAAACCTTCTCTCGAAGGACGTTTGGTAGAAGGAAACCGAAAAATCACTCTCGAAGCATATCCACAAGAACACCAAACGAGGATGGAAGCCATCTCATGCGCCCTCATTTTCGAGCATGTTCGGTCCAGGCTTATGTTGAGGCCCATCGAAAGAGCATCTTCACACGTGGGATCAGGGGATCTCCACAAAACTTATGAGTGTCATCCCAACCAGAAAGGTCACACGATAGAGGAGTGCATAGAGTTTAAGAATGTGGTCTGTCGTTTGCTCGATATGGACAGCACTGCGAACAGTTGGCGTGACGGCATCATCATTGCATATGATGAATTGTGGCTTGACATACCAGTCATGGAGAAGACCATATTCTATCGTTGCTCATTCACGCCTTTTAAGAAAATGATGTTGGAAATATATTCAGAATTGGCTAAAAATTGAGTCTTTACCCATTTCTACAAAGGCATGGACATATCATATTCCCTTTGGTATGAAGTTCAGAAGAGTTGCCCCTATCACAATACCGAAGACCATAGCATCGAAAAAATGCATAGCATTTCGTCACGACTTGGAACATCTCGTCAGCATAGGAAAGATTCAAGTCGAGTCTGCTCCCCATGGTTGATGCTACAACAAGAAGAAGAGCGACTGGGATGGGTCCTTTTTATCTTTTAAAGCTTTGTTGTTTATTTTCCATTTCCTTGTAATCGTCAAAATGAATGAATGAATGAAAAGTATTTCTTCTGTGCTCGAACTAGGTAGGGCCTGAATTATCTTTATGAGATACGTAGGCAGCCTTTCAAGGCCCGACCCCTATCCTTTAAACTTTTCATTCTCCCCCTTTCATTCTACAAGGAAATGTGAAGCTCATATCAACGGACGTCAAAGAAGAGCTGAAAGAAGACCTTAGCTCAGCATGATTTAGCCTTTCTAAGATAGTGTCAAACTAAAACAAGCAAATTCCTGCTTTTAAAAAAAATCTATTTCCTTCCTTACTCGTGGGTTAAAGATATCCACAAACTAAGCAACTTGTGTGTTTATCTGCTCCCTGTATGATATTATGCATTTCGTATTTTGAATTTAAACTGACAAATCTGCCTTTGAGTTGTTTCCTCCTTAGGTACTTTGAAACTGATCGGTGTCGATTAACCCGGCAGATCATCCATACTTCACTAGATGCAAAGGTCTTGCAGATTCCTTCCCTGACCGAAATTCAGACAAGGGAAAAGCGGTAATAAGAGAAAACAACAAAGAGTTCAGTCTTACTGACGTTGTAGTGGATCAACCCACCAAAGCGGATCATAATGAACTGATTATGCAGTTAATGCAATAGATCGCGAAAATGAGAATGGAATTGCAAAGGAGACATGATTTGCCTCCATTAGGTTTTGCTGCTAACGTTGCAGATGGGAGACCTCCTCTCTACTTCCCTCTTCAAACATGGATCCAGCTCATAATTTTCCGACTACTCCTGATCAAAATCCCTTGGTCGTCGATTTGACTACCCAAAATCCTCAGTATGCCTCCGCCTTTTACCAGACTCCACCACCTCCTCAACACAACCATTTCCAAATACCACCTCATCCTCAAAATACCCACCATCAGACCGCTCCACCACCACAAAACCATAATCAAAGCCAAAACCAAAACGCATTCCACCCCCAAACTCCTCACAACCAGCAAAACCAAAATACTAATCCCCAAACCTATCCGCAAAACTACTAAACTACCCAAAATGTCCAAAGTCCTACAATAGCTCCACCCCTACCTAAAAGAACAACTTTCTAGATCCCCGTCCCAACCGAGCACGATGTGCACGGTTCTGATCTAGATCATTACAAGAAGCAGGAAAGAGAGTGGAGGGAAAAGGAAGAGGTGAAGGTGGATATAAAGGAAGAGATCAGGAAAGCAGTGAAGGATTTCCAATGTATTCTCGACGTCGCTGGTCTAAACTATGAGGATTCGTGCATTCATCCGAATCTGGACCTCCCAGAATGGTTCAAGATTCAAAAATTTGATACTTTCGAAGGAGTAGGGAATCCTATGGCCCATTTGAGAGCCTACTGCGACCAGCTTGTCGGGGTTGATAGAGATGAAACTTTGCTGATGCGGCTCTTTACCCGAAGTCTATGCGGGGAGGGTCTAGAATGGTTCACTTCCCATGAGACCATACAAGGGCCCAGTTGGAATGCCTTGGCCAAGGAGTTTATCAAACGATTTGCTTATAATGTGGAAGTCAATCCCGATCGCTACTCCCTGGAAAATATCAAAAGTCCATGGAAACCTACATAGAGTTTGTATACGGGTGGAGAAAAGAAGCAGCTAGGATTCGGCCTCCGATGTCCGAAAAAGAAATAGTTGAAGTGTTTGTGCGGGTGCAAGAGCCCGAATTCTACGACAGAATCATATGGCTCGTTGGAGAAAAATTTGCTGAGATAGTCAAGATTGGTGAGACTATCGAAGATAGCTTGAAAACTGGGAAGATTGCCCAGTTGCTGCGTCGCCCGGATCATCAGGTTTGTTGAAGTAGAAAAGAGAAGATATTTTCGCTGTCTTATACGAGGGGAGGAAGACCTCCAGAAGATCACCATCCTACCAAGGTCGCCCTCGACCTTCCCAGAATTCTTACCAAGCTTGCTACGCGCAAGCTAGTTATTCAAATATTCCTCCTCCTTTTGTCTACCAGAATGCTACCTCCACATACCCAAATGCCCCCCTTCAAATTACCAAAATTCATCTCCCGTTTACCAAAACTCTCCTCCACTTTACCAGATTCCATCTCCCATTTACCAAAATGTTACTCCTAATTGCGCCAATGTGCAGTCAAATTACAGAGCACCCCCACCAGTATATATTTACAAGCTCCAGGATACAAAAATGCCACCACGAATTACGGATCTCCATCACCAAATTACCAAAAAAATCCATATCTAAGAAGCCAAACTCCCCGTCCAAATACCCAAAAGTACCAATAGATGCCTTCTCCCCAACAAGGCAGATATGATCCCCCTCGACCGAGATTTGAGAAGAGGCCCCCCAGAAACTTTACTGCACTCGCTGAAAGCCGAACAAATCTGAGCGACTGGCTGCAGCTGGATACATTTACCCGGTGAGGCCCAAACCGACAGATACTAGTTCCAAATTCTACAGAACCGATCAAAGGTGTGCGTATCATTCCAATAGCGTTGGACATCATACTGAGGACTGTATCAACCTCAAACACAAGATTCAACATCTGATCAACCAAGAGGTGGTTTCTGTTCAAACAGTCGCACCAAATGTCAACACCAATCCTTTGCCGAATCATGGAGGTGTCAACATGATATAGACGGATGATGATTGGTGCGTGTCCAAAGTGATAACTCTGATTGCCCTAGATGAGTTAGAAAGGGTTGTAGCCTCGCTGAGCATTGAACAGAAAAAGGAGTTCGTGATCCTGACACCTGCAAAGGCTATTACCTTTGTGCCATTCAAAGATCCTGCTAGGTTAAAGTTTGTGATTGAAACCGCTGCTGCTCGGGGTATGACCCAATTTAGGAGGTGTTATACTCCCAAAAAGTTGACTTTTGGAGGACCGAAGAAGGATCAAGGGAAAAGGCCGATAAGTGAGGGTGAAGAATAGGAATTCTGGACAAAAATGTAGCCAAAAGACTACTTGATTGTTAAGCATTTGGAGAAACCCCGACCCAGATTTCCGTGTGGGCCCTGCTGTTGAGCTCCTAATTGCATAGACAGGCCTTGATGATACATATGTTCCCTTGGGTACAAGCAGCATTAATGTGGCGGCTATGATCAACCAAGTTATCCGAGGACATCGGATTAGCTTCTGTGACAAAGAGTTGCCCTTAGAAGGGAGGTTGCACAACAAGGCGTTACATATCACTGTCATATGCCGTGAAAGGTTCATAAATCGTGTCCTTGTGGATGATGGGTATGGTCTCAACATTTGCCTGCTGTCCACTTTGAGGCAGTTAAGGTTTGACTTGGGAAAGCTGGAAAAAACCAAGTCAATGTAAGAGCCTTCGACGGAGTATAGAGAGATACATTGGGAGCGATGAATCTGGTTATCCAAATGGGTCTGGCAAAATTCAGTGCACAATTTTAAGTCTTGCACATTGACACCAGCTATATACTTCTTCTAGGAAGACATTTCATCCATATGGCTGGAGCTGTGCCTTCTAATCTTCACCAGATGATGAAGTTCGTTTGGAAGGACGAAGAATTAGTTATTCACAGCGAAGGGAGTCACTCCGGCAGGCAGACGCCCATTCATGATGAGGTTTTGCGAGATACCAATTTCTACACGGTGGAGCTGGTAAAAGCCACCAATGAGGATTTGTCCCCAAAGCCTCCTATGCCTGCCGTGTACAAGATGATCGCCACTGTGATGCTGCTGAATGATTTTTAATCGAGTTTTGGATTGGGAAGGAATTCCCAAGGGATTATCGAGCCTATTCTAATCCCCATTAAAGGAGCAAAATATGGTTTGGGGTACATCTCCACAGATGATGAGATGAAGATGAAGAAGAGCAGTGATGAAGCATTGGCTAAGCCAATCTCACATCTGTATCAATCATTTCCTGTCCGAAAGTACGCCAATCCTGATGACCTCGGGGAAGGAATCTGTGACCTTTTTGAAGAGATCAATGTTGTCATAGAAGAGGAAGTCGAGCTAGCCGGTATCCATGACGCTGAGACTGGAGAACAGCTGCAGAATTGGACTTCTACGCCAATCTTGATTCCCTGATCATCTTGGTAGAAGGACACTGTTTATGCATATTTTGAAATTGGTGGTGGTCCGGAAGAGGCCCAAGACCAACCATTTTGCTTTTTTAAAAAAAAAATTGTTTGAATTTTCAAAATTTCCCATGATGTTTGAAAAGTAAACATGGCACTTTCCTATGGCCAAAGTTTACATTGTTTCCCATTTTGAATGAAGCCACTTTTATTAAAAACTTACCTATTTAATTATTTGCTATAATTTATTTTCCTAACTTTATCTATTTATGGTTTTAGTAATATTAGTTTTGAACCTGCCAATGTCATGTCATGTCACGAGCTGAACGAACAAAATGAGGCAGGTGATGACGAGACTGAAGAATACTAAGAGGAAAATGAGGTACCGGAATATGCTGCTGAGGAATTTTGGCAGTTTGAAATCAGCATAAGCCAAGTTTGGAAGAAACTTAAATTGTGAATCTGGGAGACCAAGAGTGTGTACAAGAGGTCAAAATCAACTTCCACTTAAATGAATCCCAAAGAAAGGGTATGATTTAACTTGCTTACTGAATACATTGACGTTTTCGTCTGGGAGGTAAGCGACATGCTAGGGTTGAGTACCAATGTGGTGTCTCACAAGTTGCCGATTAATACAGGATTTAGTCCAGTGAAACAGAAGGCTCATAAATTCAAGCCTGAGTTGAGTTTAAAGATCAAAGAAGAGATCACCAAAAAGATAGAGTCTCGACTAGTGGAGGTGACAATACCCAACATAGTTGGCCAATGTTGTTCCGGTCGCCAAGAAGGATGGGAAGATCAGAATTTATGTCAATTACAGAGATCTCAACAAAGCCAGTCCAAAGGATAATTTTCCGTTGCCAAAAATTCACATTCTGATCGATAACTGTGTTAATGATCAACAAATGACTGCATTTCGTGCTTAACACAGTTACGGGGTGATGTCATTACTCTTTGAGGTGTATATCATTACGGGGTGATGTCATTTGGTCTCAAAAATGCGCTACATATATGAGGGTTATGACGACCATATTTCATGACATGATTCATAATGAGATAGAGTTGTATGTAAATGACTTTATAATAAAGTCCCGCGAGAGTTCGGACCACTTAACTCATTTAAAGAAGTTCTTCGACCGTCTGCAGCATTATAACTTGAAATTGAATCCCTCTAAATGCGCTTTTGGGGTTCCAGCCAGCTAGTTGTTGGGATTTATAGTCAGCATAGGGGTATTGAGCTCGACCCTTCCAAGATTAAGTCAATTCAAAAGTTATCTCCTTCGAAGACGAAGAAGGAAGTGATGAGTTTCTTAGGGAGGTTGAACTACATCAGTCGATTAATAGCTCAATCAACTGTCGTGCGTGAGCGTATCTTCAAGCTGTTGAAGAAAGACGCTTTGACAAAGTGGACTGAAGAGTGTCAGACTGCTTTTAATGCTATCAAGTACTATTTGTCCAATCCACCGATATTGGTTCCTCCGCGAGAAGGGAGTCCATCATTGATATATTTGTCCATCTCAGATAACGTGCTTGGGCAGCATGACGAAACAGGGAAGAAGGAGTGAGTCATCTATTATATTAGCAAGAAGTTCACGCCATATGAGTCCCGTTACACTCTTTTGGAGAGGACGTGTTGTGCTTTGACTTGGATTGCTCAGAAATTGAGGCATTATTTGTCTTCTTATACTACATATATAATATCCAGAATGGATCCGTTGAAGTACATTTTCCAGAAAACAATGCCGACCGGAAAGTTGGCCAAATGGCAGATGCTTTTGAGTGAATTTGATATTGTGTATGTGACTCAGAAGGCGATAAAAGCACTGGCCTTGGCTGATCACTCACAGAAAATCCCGTTGATCAAGAGTATGAACCGCTCAAGACTTATTTTCACGATGAAGAAGTATCATTTATGGGTGAAGATATTTTTGAAACGTATCCTGGCTAGAGATTATTCTTTGATGGAGCGGCTAATCACCAAGGAAAAGGTATCAGAGCGATCTTAGTGTCAGAATCCGGTCCGCACTATCCTATGGCGGAAAAACTCCGATTTAATTGCACGAACAACATGAATGAATATGAAGATAAATGCGCTTTTGGGGTGCCAGCCGGCAAGCTGTTGGGATTTATAGTCAGCATAAGGGGTATTGAGCTCGATCCTTCCAAAATTAAGGCAATTCAAAAGTTACCTCCTCCGAAGACGAAGAAGTAACGATGAGTTACTTAGGGAGATTGAACTACATCAGTCGATTCATAGCTCAATCAACTGTCGTGTGTGAGCCTATCTTCAAGCTGTTGAAGAAAGACGCTTTGACAAAGTGGACTGAAGAGTGTCAGACTGCTTTTGATGCTATCAAGAACTATTTGTACAATCCACCGGTATTGGTTCCTCTGCGAGATGGGAGTCCACTGTTACTGCATTTTTCCATCTCAGATAACGCATTTGGATGCGTGCTTGGGCAGCATGACGAAACAGGGAAGAAGGAGCGAGCCATCTATTATATTAGCAAGAAGTTCACGCCATATGAGTCTCGTTACACTCTTTTGGAGAGGACATGTTGTGGTTTGACTTGGATTGCTCAGAAATTGAGGCATTATTTGTCTTCTTATACTACATATCTCATCTGCAGAATAGATCTGTTGAAGTATATTTTCCATAAAGCGATGCCGACCGAAAAGTTGGCCAAATGGCAGATGCTTTTGAGTGAATTTGATATTGTGTATGTGACTCAGAAGGCGATAAAAGCACAGGCATTGGCTGATCATCTCGCAGAAAATCCCATTGATGAAGAGTATGAACCTCTCAAGACTTATTTTCACGATGAAGAAGTATCATTTGTGGGTGAAGATATATCTGAAACATATCCTGGATGGATATTATTCTTTGATAGAGTGGCAAATCACCAAGGAAAGGGTATCAGAGCGGTCTTAGTGTCAGAATCTGGTCAGCACTATCCTATGGCGGCAAAAGTCCGATTTAATTGCACGAACAACATTGTTGAATAGGATGCTTGTGCCTTTGGTTTGAAAATGGCCATAGTAATGAATGTCCACGAGCTGTTGGTTATTGGAGATTCAGATTTATTAATTCAAAAGGTTCAAGCAGAATGGGCCGTGAAGAAGCCGAATATCACGCCATACGTGCAATATATACAGACGTTGTGCAGAAGATTTCGTAAGATTGAGTTCAGACATACTCCTAGAACACAGAATGAGTTGGCTGATGCTCTTACCACCATTGCCTCAATGATTTAAGCATCCGGATAATGATTATATTTATCCTTTGGAACATCCGGTCCATTGTTCAATTGTTGAAGAAGAATCAGATGGTTTGCCATGGTATTTTTTGATATAAAGCAGTACTTAGAGACCGGGAGTTATCCTGAAGATGCCACGTCTAACTCAAAAAAGTTGATACGCCGTATGGCCCTCAACTTCTTCTTGAGTTGGAAAGTCCTTTATAGGAGGACTCCAGATTTAGGTTTTCTCAGATGTGTCGATGTTGTTGAAGTTGCGAAGCTTATTAAACAGATACATGCTGGAGTTTGTGGTACGCACATGAATGGAATCACTTTGGCAAGGAAGATCCTTCGAGCCAGTTATTTTTGGATGACTGTGGAGCATAATTCTTGCAAGTTTGTGAAGAAATGTCATAAATGTCAAGTGCACGGTGATTTGATCCAGTGCCGCCTCACGAACTCAATGATATGAGTTCACCTTGGCCATTTTTAGCTTGGGTCATGGATGTTATTGGTCCAATAGCGCCAGCCGCTTCTAATGGACACATACTTATTTTTGTTGCCATTGACTATTTCACCAAGTGGGTGGAAGCAGGTTCTTACAAATTGATAAACAAGAAAGTTGTAGTTGATTTTGTTCACAACAATCTGATATAAAGATTTGGAGTGCTAGAGTCCATCATTACTAATGGCGCAAATCTCAACAGTCCCTTGATGAGAGATATACGTGAGAAGTTCAAGATTACTCATCAAAACTCAACCGCTTATCGTCCTCAAATGAATGGAGCTTTAGAGGCCGCCAATAAGAACATCAAGAAGATCCTAAGCAAAATGATTGACAATCATCGAGGTTGGCATGAAATGTTGCCATATGCTTTGTTGGGATACCGAACGACCATCAAAATATCGATTGGGGCTACTCTATATTTGCTAGTATATGGAACATAAGCAGTCATACCTGCTGAAGTCGAGATACCGTCCTTGAGAATCATCCAAGAAGCTGAGTTGAGTAATGTTGAATGGGTAAGAAAGAGAATTGATCAGTTGACCTTGATTTATGAGAAGAGAATGGTTGTCGTTTGTCATGGTCAACTATAATGACAAAGAATGATTCGTGCTTTTCACAAAAGAGTCAGAGCCATAATTTTTGAAATCGGTCAGTTAGTCCTTAAGCGCATTTTTTCTCACCAAGATGAGTATAAAGGAAAATTTGCACCGAATTTGCAAGGGCCTTACGTAGTTCGCAAAATATTATATGCAGGTGCTTTGGTCCTATCGGAGATGGATGGCACTGCCATGGCCGAAATCGATCAACTCAGATGCTGTCAAGAGATACTACGTGTGAAGCTTAGTTTGTATTTCTTTCATTTCCTTGTATGAGTTCTATTTTGATTATATTTTTTTTGTTTAAATCTTTATCCATCTTTTAATGAACTACCTCTGACTTGAATTCTCTAGAATGATATACGTAGGCGGCCTATGTTGGCCTTGGTCACCCCATTTATTACTTTCAATATTTCTTTGTATCTGAACTATGTTCGACCTAAATTCTCCAGAATGATATATGTAGGCAGCCTATGTCGGACTTGTTCACCCCATTTATTCCTTTCAATATTTCTTTGTATCTGAACTACGTTCGACCTAAATTCTCAAGAATAAGATACGTAGGCAGCCTATGTCGGCCTCGATAGTTTTCTTTGTAAATTTTCTATTGTTGTTAAACCTTGAAGGGGGAACTACGTTTGACCTGATTCCTGCCTCAACGGGATACGTATGCGCCAAAAGGGTTCTGTCATATCTCCAGTAAGATTTCTGTTTCTCTTTACGATAGAAACTGGGACAGAATATTTGAGAGGGACTCAAAAATTCTCAAGAAGAAGATTTTCCTCAAAGAGTCAATATCGAAGCTACCGAGAAATTTGCAACTGGGACAGAATTTTTGATAGAATCTCAAAAATTTCGTGATTTACTCACCGGTATAAAAGGTAAACAAAGATAGTTAACTGGGACAAAAATTTTGAAGATGTCTTCAAAATTTCAACATGGGTTTATCGGCAGTCTATTGTGATTTTGAATACTCCCCAGCAAAAAATCAGATAGACCTTTAAGCATCACACTCAAAAAAGTTCGCTAAGCCTGACGTGACATGACACCTAGCAATAAACTTATCACAAAATACTAATTTTTCAAAAAATTAATTTTCTAAAAATTTTCCCTTTTTATTTCATTTGTTTCAGCATAAAACATTTTGTATTATCTCTCAAGAGTCGAAGAATTAGAAAAATCAACCGGAGATAGCGGGACGGGGAGCAGACAAATGAAGAATCAACACATATCAGTTCGTTTTAAAACTAACAATTTTCCATGAACACAGGTTTATAGTTTTGCCCTAAAATTAGCAAATACCTCCGACCAACGAATATGGAGAAGTCATGGGGGAGAAGGGTTCCCCCAAAATTAACAATTTTTTGGTGGATGCAGGAAATATTTTATATTACTTATATCGGAGACTTGGGAATGTGAACATTATTGTTTCATTCAATTCCCAACAACTTGAAGTCTATAATGAAGATATAACTTCATTCAAAGATGAATCGAGTGAAAATCTCACGGAAACAGTTTACAATTTTTCGTAAAGGACGTCATCTGATCATATTATCAGATATGATATTATTACTATCCGGAGGGGTCATTTTATTTGTATTGTCGATTTAAAGGATACACAACCTAGATGGTCATTTCACTATTTGTCAATTGATATGGTTATCCAGAAGGCACCTAGAAGATAACTATGTCGCTCGACTGAAGCAATATCTTCATTTTGTAGCAAGGATGGCATCAAGAGAAAAGATCATGCATCGTGAGTTAATATTCACACATGGCAGGAAGATATTCATGCCCGCAGAAAATCATGCATCGCGAGTTAATATTCATGCATCGCAGAAAATCATGCATCGCGAGTTAATATTCACACATCGCGGGAATATATTCATGCCCCGCAAAAAATCAGCATCGCAGGAAGATGTTCATGCCCCGCAGAAAATCAGGCATCGGTGGAAAATATTCATGCCCCGCAGAAAATCATGCATCGCGAGTTAATATTCATGCATCATGGAAGATCATGCATCGCGAGTTGATATTCACACATCGCGAGAAGATATTCATGCCCCGCAAGAATTCATGTATCGCGGAAAGTCATGCATCGCGAGTTAATATTCATGCATTGCGAGAAGAAATTCATGCATCGCGGGAAATCATACATTGCGAGTTAATATTCATGCATCGCAGAAAGTCATGCATCGCGAGAAAATATTCATGCATCAAAACAAATCATGCATTGCGGAGAAGAAATCATGCATTGCAAGAGAAAATTCATGCATCGCGGAAAAGTCATGCATTGCGAAAGAGAAATCACGCAGTACCAGAGAAAAAAAACCGTGCATCTCAAGAAAAATATTTATACCTCAATATCAGCTGCATCTTTCATTTGGCAAGACTTAATGCCAAGAGAATCATCGAAGACGACACCAGGAGAAATATCAACACTGCATCAACTTTTATTTATTTTGACATCAAATGAAGAGTACATCGAAGATTATATTGCAAACATAAGACATAAGCTTTATTTGCTTTACGTCAAACCGATCGAGTTGACGTCAATTGCAAAAGGAGAGCAATTAAGTGTCAACATGGTAAAAGACACTATCTCCTATTTGAATTGCATTCTTATGCTAACGAGTTTTATCTCAGTCTTTGTAGAGAGCATCCGAAAAGATGAATTCTCCAAAAATGATCCACGGGTGCGAACGACATAAAAAACGATGCAACGCAACGAAAAACTTTTTCTTAGCAGCGAACTGGGTCATAGTCCAAAGAGGAGTGTCAAACTTTTAGGACATGAGCAGAGGATGAGACTTCCACCACAATCAAAACACACCCCTATCAGAAAGCATCTGAGTTTTCTTTAGATTTCTTGGTTTCGGTCTAGCATCCGGAAATTCTGGTATCAGCCGGAAGCAAGTTTCCAATCCGAATGGTAATATACCAACAGTTTTTGAAATTATGTTCGTGTAAGTTCTTACCCATAGATGTGAAGAGCTCCATCTTCATGGCTAAGAGGTTGCAATCCTCTTTTTCATACTCGACTTTATTTGTCACTCTTCTAGAACCAAACTTTATCTAGCATAATAGATTTTATTTTCAACCGATCGAGTTGAACTACAAACAGCCTAATTCCTCAGTTCAAGAATATGTCGGTAGGCTTAATATTGAAAACTCGGTTGTATTCCAACATTTGCTCTTAAATCTTATTCTCGAGCATCTCGATTCCTTCATAAATCGGTATGGAGATGTCTTCCGATTTCTTTCAAAATTGTGAGTTAAATCAAGCGTATCGAACTATAAGTGGCCTGAATTCTCATATAGCCTGAGATATATAGGAGACCCATTTCCGGGATTGGGCCATAATTCCTAAAGACCATACCAAAAGCCCTTTCTAGAGGATGAAGATGTGGTCGACCAAAATTGGATTAGTCAATTTCATTTTCCTCGCATTTCTTGCATCAATCCAAGTAAAATGAGGGACAGTTGTTGACACTCATTTTTGACCCTCCCCGATAGAAATTGATTAACGAGCTTCCTAATTCTAAGCGATTGGAAATAATTTGATTTTATAAAATTTAAAATGTCCTTATATCATTTTTCTATAGTCTTTAGATAATATATATGATTTATAGAAGTAGTTATTTTATATATATCTGAAAATCGTTCCAATAGATTTTATTTTGTTTTAAACAACTTAACTATTTAATCTAGCCATTTAATAATTTACGCATTTGGATTAATTATTAATAATTAAATTGATTATTTTATTTTCGTTATGATTAAGGAGCTTGTCAAATTTATTTATAATTAATTTATCTCATTTATTTATTTCGGACGAATTTGCCAAATAATTTTTAATTGATTAGTCTTCTAGTTCTCAGACATTTTTGGGCCTCCTTCTCTTTTCCATTAGCCCAATTCAATTTCCCAACTATTTGAAAATGTTTAGCCCACCCCCAATTCCCTTCCCTTTTTTCCCCAATTTAAACCAGCCCATATTCATGCTTTTAAAGACCATATTTTCAACCCCAAAATCCCAATCCAGCCCTTTTCGCATCCAATCCCGGCCCAATTTCCTCTTCACAAAGAAAAATCCAGAGTAACGTAAACACTCCCAGAAACGATGCCCACCTTCAACCTCAGCAACCCAAAACCTGACCCGCATCGTCTTCTCTTCTTCCAGCGCGTGAACGGCAAATACACAGCGTTATTAGACGATCTCGCTACGTGACAAAAGCAATGGGTATAGCGTGAAGAGCGAGTTCACGGCGATACACGCAAGTTACACGGTAAAGCGAGCAACTGTTTTTGCATTTTTATCTTCCATTAGCTTTACCCGTACAACAGCGCTGTTCCAAACCTTCAACCTCATCCTTGACTTGCGTGGATGAAGGCCACGTCGATCACAAGGACGATTGGGTTGAATCCAGGCGGTCCGTTCCCTGCATCCTCACAATTTTGAGGGATTTTTGGGTGGAATTCTCGTCAAAAGATAGTTGTTCTTTGGCCCTTGAAAATTTGAATTGATATTTATATTTTGGGGATTCCGAGTTTGCCCTTTTCCCCCAAAAATCTCAACCCTAATTTCCCATCTATATATTCTTTTTCATTCACTGTAAGAAGGGAGGAGAAATTTTTGAAAAAAAAGGGAGAAGGGAAGAAAGATTTTTAATCGGAAGTTTTTATCATAGAGAGTTTGAGGAAATTTCTGGAGAAGATCGATTAAGAGATACAGTGAGGAAATTTCTGGAGAAGATCTGGCAAAACTTAGTTGTCGACAAAGTATCGTGCTTCCTTTTTTTGCGTGCGAGTTCCTGTTAGGGTGGTGGAAGTCGGTCGCTGTCTAGCTCGTTGTTGTCCCACTCACTGCGCCAAAGAAGGTAACGCCTCCTTCTTCATAATATTTTGCATATACTATATTTCTGATGTTGCCTTCGAGTGTTTTGGAGGCCTGTGTCACAGCTGTTTGTCATTGTAATCTTTGGTATTTTGATGTATTGTGTATGAGTGCTTGAAAGACTTTTCGTTTGCTCGTGATGTTAGTTCCAAATATTTGAGTTGATTCTTTAACTTCTATGTCTTCAGAGCCAATGACTAAAGATTTCACGTAAGTTTGAGTTTAACATAGACGGTGATTTCAAGTGGTTAAGGTTGAGTGCTCTTCTGTTAATTTTTGAGGCTATATGGTTAAGTTGTTTGTCTCCCCGCTGCCGTTATATCTGAACCCTTTACCGAGTTTCCATCGGCATGCTTTGCTCAATTTTTAGTATCTTTCTTCTATCATTCAGCTTGGGACTCTATTTGTTATTGGGTTTTTAAGTATGTTTAAAGTTAAAAGTCACTGATGCAGCAGTAGACCGCCGCCTTGTGGCGCCATTTTTATTTATTCTTAGAGCGAAATGTTTCTCTCCCTTTTGTTAGATTTTCGAAAAAATTCTTTTCCCTATTCAAGTTTGAAGTTCTGAAGCCATTTATATTTTCTGCCTTCTGCCACTGTTTAATGAGTTTTTGGCTTTGAATTCATGTCTAGTTTATTGGCGATTTTATCCTAGTTGGAGCGACGGGTTTTTAGTGTCTTTATTTACATTTTAGTATATTTATCTGGGATCATGTTCATTTAGTTGGGTTCAGTTCTAGTGTAGTAGATTGATTCAAATTCCTTTCTTTTGGCTGAAATCATGCTCAGAATAAATGTTTTAAAAATAGTCGAGTCGCTTTCAAGCGTGAGGCTTCGTTCCTTTTCGTTTATGCATCTATTCTTTCTCTTATTCTTTTTCCTTAAATTGTTTCTTTCTCGCCTTGCGCCTGACCTATTGGATGAAGTTAAAATTGGTTTCAACATAAATATTAGCTACTGCCTACTTCCAGGCTTGTTTTGTGTTTTGTTTCTTAGTCTTAGTCCATGATAGATTTGTGAGTATCGATTTTGTGGTCATATTGGTTTGTCGCTGTTTGGTTCGCATTAGTTTTTTGGAGAACTAATTGTAATGAAGTTCTTTTTTTCTCAAAGTTGTTATTAGTCCTTCGACTGATCATAAAGTATAAATTTACTTACCTCTATCTAGTCACTTTATATGTGGGTTCGTTTGCTTCTCTGTTCTTTTTTTAAAAAAATCTTGCTTTTACTAAAATCCGACTCATAAGATCGTTCAGGATATTATCTCTTTGGTGGACAATATCTCATTATATGATCTGTTAAACTCTTAATTTCAGGTAGAATTGTCTAAGGCTCTACTTACTGTCCACTTTCTTAACTGTATGTTTAATATATGTTAATATGAGAGAATGCCATAAAAGGGGGGGGGGGGGTTGATTGAGGTCAAAAGATGGAATTGGCTTATAATTTGCGCGTCATTTACATCTGTAGTTTCTAGTTTACGCTCGAGCTTTGACCTCTTTGTTCGAATGACACATGTGACACAATTTTACTCTTTCAAAAAAGTTAGCAACACTCGTTTGTTCATTTTATCCTTTTTTATTTGTTTAGGTGGTTACTGCTTTTAATTTATCCTCTTGTTCGTTTGCCTAAAATTCTGTTAGAGCTATTTTTTTAATAGCTAGTTGGTTTGGAGTTGCAGCTGCAATTGGGTCTCTTGTGACACCTTTGAGAAGCTAATTTGTCTTATATTTTGGGTTGTTACTGCTAATTCCACTAATAACAGTAGTAATATAATATACATATAAATTAATAAATAAAATGATAACAATAAATAATAAATAATATTAAGTTTTTTTGTATTTATTTCCCCTTGCCATTTGAAGCATTATCTGTTTTCTTATATTTTTTCTTACTTTTGTTATGCATGAGATGCCTTACCATATTTTTGTTACTGTCTTTCGTGGATTACCGGAAAAAATGTAAATGTTTAGTTTTTTGAAATTAGTGTAACGACCTGTTTAGTCGTTTTGAGCAGCAGATTTTATTTCTGGAAAAACTGGCTGAGACGACGGATCCCACGACGGACCGTCATGGGCACGACGGACCGTCGAGGGGGTCTCGTTCCAAAACACTTAGAATTCTGAAATTTGGGTACTGAAAT
>NC_028643.1:57359840-57360209 GCF_001406875.1 Solanum pennellii
AGAGCTCGTCATTCTCACAGAGACCTATGCTAGACTCCAGAGAATGTTATGTATGTGGGGAGACTGGACATATTTGGAGGAATTGTCCAAAACAGAGTTATAGACCCCCGATAGCTAAAGGTAGAGGTGGTCATGGTAGAGGCCGTTATTCTGGAGGACGTGGTTGCCGAGGTAATGGTGGTCACCAAAANGGTGGCCAGGGTAATGGTGGTCACCAAAACGGCCGAGGTGACGGACAAACTGGAGCTACTACAACATCACATGGTAGGGGAAACGGGCAGACAAGTGATAGGGCTCATTGTTACGCTTTCCCTGGGCGGTCTGAAGCGGAGACATCAGATGCTGTTATCACAGGTAATCTTTTGGTTT
>NC_028643.1:57364082-57369633 GCF_001406875.1 Solanum pennellii
TACCGTCGTCTTCAACTCAACCGCAACTCTAGCCAGTCTTCATTACACCGGATTTCAGGGTGAGCTAATGCTTCTAGCTTGGACTGGATCTTCTTCCTCATGTCTTGATGCCTTGAAGTTCCGGCATGGACTAGCTTTTGTTTATTTTAGCTTCTTAGAATACTCTTAGTTTAGTAATTTGATCATAGATGTTCTTGTGGTGATGACTTCCAGATTTTGGGGAATAATAGATGTTGAATTTTAGAAGTTATTGAATTGGTTTTTATTAATGAGTTTAAGTCTTCCGCATTATTTTCTGTTGATATTAAATTGAAATGTTAAGGTTTAGATTGGTTGGTTCGCTCACATAGGAGGGTAAGTGTGGGTGCCAGTCGCGGCTCGGTTTTGGGTCGTGACAATTAGTTAGTTCAAAAAAATTTGCACCCCTTTGTTCATTCATTGTTAAGTTACAGATTTAAAGAGTCTTAGTTAGATGTGTTTAGATGATGATTTCCCTTCTTAGTCTTTTTGCCTTTATATGCCTCGTTTATCATGTTTTTATGTTTAGTTAATAAGTTCTTTTTTTATGAGTAATATATCCTAGTCGTGATTGTTGTCTGTAATCATCATTTACTTGGGATATTACTCTTTACATTTTGTGTTTATAAGTGTGTCAGTATTATACCCATACTTATATCTTAGAATGATCCACATATCTACCTCCATTTCCTTTAGTTATTTGTTTAATCATGTGCTCATTGGATATTTATCTCTTTCGTAACTCCTTTCCTTTTTTTTTTGAATGTGAATCCGTTCAAGTTTGCCAAGAACTCACTTATCCCTTGCATTTCGACAGAGTCGTAAGGACTTGCATTTCCTTCCCTCTAATCAATAAGTTCTAAAAATCGATGAATAGATCGTGGAGTGAAATTTCCAAGAAGTCTGAGATTTGAATAGTTTGGGCCAAAAAGACCTCTTTTATTTTTTTAAAAATTGTATTTTACTATCTTTGGGCCTAAGCCCTTTTGTATTATTATTACCTTGAATAGTTTAGGACAGGTTCAAATTTAGTGGGCCTAAGATCACAAACAAAGGATCAAAATATCGGTCCAGGCGAACAGAAACCGGATTTGGACCCGACTCTCTCTCTCTCTCTCTCTCTTTCCCTTTTTACTTTACTGTTCATTGCTTATCAATATTTGTCGTTAGTTTTAGGGTCGAACCTTCAATATCCCCGAGTAGCGCTGTTACGATTTATCCGCCAAGCCTAAAATTGATCGACTTTAAAAGACTTAAAAAATATATTAAATAAATTTCGCAAGTTAAATAGTTTACTTTAAAGATAGGCTAGTATTTCACTTTCAAACAGAAACTAAGTAATTTTTCAATTCAAATTAAAGGTAGAGAATTTTTAGCCAATTAAATTAGTTTGTCGGATAATCACGAGTTAGTGAAAATTTTAGGTGCCCTTAAAGCCTTCCTAAAATATAAATAGGAATCCCTGAACCATTTTAATGTTTTCAATCGATTTTTCTTTTTAAGTCTTTTGAAAATATAGTTTTCTTGAAACATTAAGTGGCGACTCGAAAAAAGTCTCAAAAATCAATAATATAATATATTTTTCCAAAAACATAATTAAAACACATCTCATTCGGAAGCCTTCAGCGACATCCTCCATTCTTTCTTCTCCTCTGGGTATGAAACCCTCCGCCATCCACAACCATATTATGTTATCAGCCTTGGACACTTGATCTTCTGGAAAAATACCAAAATAGAGAAAACACTGCTTGAGCGCAGTTGACAAATCATTGTAGCTTAAGGATAGTATGTTGCAGATTTCAATAGATTTATCTTATTTAATGTTCTTCCAAAGGTGATCTTTAACCTTTTGTCATTAATTTTGTATCTTTTTATGCGAAAGTAGTCCGCTCAATACAACAATAGCAAGAGGTAAGTCTCTACACTTATCCACCATATCCTTAGCTAGACTTTTCATTTCTGGAACCATTGCTCGAACATCAAGTAGCTTCCTACAAACGAGATCCCAACTTTCTTCTTGGCTTAGGAAACGAAGTTTATGAACAAAACCTCTATCGTCTGCTCTTTTAACGACATCCTCTTTGCGCGAGATAATAATGACTCTGCTGCAATTCTTGCCATCCGGGAGTGCTCTTTTCAAACTCTCCCATGCTTCTCTCTTCCATACATCATCAACCACCATAAGGTTTTTGCATTTTTTCAATAAATCACGAAGGTGAATTTCTAGATCCCTTTCTGTCATCCGTTCCAACAAATATAGAGTTTCCTTGGTGCAACCTTGGATGGATTTGCTGATACTCCTAAGAAGATCCTTGGTGTTGTAATCTTGAGAAATACATATCCAAGCGCGTGTAGGGTAGCTAGAGACTATATTAGGACTTTTGTAGAGGTTTCTCGCAAGAGTGGTATTGCCTAAACCCCCCATTCAATAAATGAAGAGGAAACTTCGACGAGGCTCTTCTTTGAAAAGTTGAGCTAGGAATGTTTGTACAACATCTTGAAAGCCAACAAAAATGTAATCTTGGTCATCCACATATGAGGTAGGTCACCTCAATGTTGTACCTTAAATACTTGACCCTTCTCCTGCATTGTTATTGTTATTTTAATACCATAAGTATCTCGTTTGTTAGTGGCATTAAATATCTAGTAATTTTGTTATATCCCGCAACTTACTTTTCGTGTAGTTCCTAATTCAAATTACTCATGTGTGATAGTAAGTAAATAACGAAAAACAATACAATCTAGTAATCTAGTTTCAATCCGCTCATATTCAATTCAACCTGCCCATTTTAAGTTGTCGTACATGACCTTGTAAACTAGAAATGTTCACAAGAAAATTGACTCAGGTGCCTCTTTTTGTTGTATACTTATGAAAGTTGCATTGTCCCCTCTAATGGAATATTTTCCCTTGCTTCTTGACCTTCAAGCTTTGATGAGTTAGCGATGGCTTCTGATATAGCCTTTGGTAGCCAAAATCCAAGTCTTTTAATCGAGGTTGCACGATCAAGTACCAATGGTTCCCGCAATGTGATCTGAATGCCATCATATGTCCACAAGGCTAAATCTGCTTCGCCTTTCGAACCTCGGGAGAACTATCCCAAGCCAGCAACAACAACATCGATGCTCTTGACATCCCAGCTCATTCCACGTGCTTTAACTTCCCTCTTTTGCCATTGTCCCAACTCAAAAACTTGCTCCATGGAAATGGGAGGCTGAAGATTTAAACACAAAACGCAAATAAGGTATGGGGCCTCTTGATAGAAAGTACCATGTTGGCCTTGATACTTATTCATTGCTTCTACACTTGTGTAGGTTTCTATCCTAAATTCCTATAATTGCTCTTATTCTTGTTACATCTGAGGCATTTTGAGGATACATTGAGAGGTTGTTGCTTGTCATCCTAGTGGACTCTCTTGTTTCTTACCTTATGCTTTGTTTTATTTTAGATACAATGACATTGGAACTTGTTATTGTCTTTTAATTTGACACCTAATACGTTAGCAATTGTACGCATAGCAACCACGTTTTAGGGTTATATTAGAACAAATAAGTTAATGTGTGTCTCTAAGAATTCTGTCATAGTCTAGAGAAGTACTTGTGCCTTATCCCAAACTACGTAAATTTAACCACGCTTCGCGCGAGCATAAATATTCTTTCTAAGCTTTTGAACAACCTTACAATAATCCAATGTCCACTGACATAAGAATAAAAAAGAAGTCAAGTTTAGTAGGTTTGTAGAACATTTCAACATAAATAAATGATTTGACATTATCACATATCTCAAAAATTATAAATATATTTTTAGTGATTAAAAATATCTTGATATCTAATTATTTTGATCTTTTACATATTTAATCATAATAAATGTTTGATTATAAATTCTCTTGTTAAAATTGAGTGATGTTCTAATGTAGCAATTAAACATTAGTTTTTTCTATTATTTGTACATGAAAAATATAGAATCTGATAATTCTATGATGAGAATAACTCCTTGTGAAAAATAATTATGTGAAATTTTTTATAATAAATATTTTTTATAAATAAGTTAAGACCGTTAAAAAATTGTACACCATAACAACATAAATAACTTTTTAAAGGATAATCTACTTGTCTGAGGTCAAACATTCACCACTTTCTGTTATTGTTACTATGTTATTCTAACAAAATTAATAGAAGCAGGAAAATTTATTTGAAACAAAAACAAAATAATAATGTTGACCCTTTTGAAAAAGTTTACTACTTGTTGAGAAATGTGTATGTATATTGTTGCATTATGAAAGTATAAGTAGGTAAAAATGTTAGATTCTAGACTCATGTTAAAGAAATATTCTCAAACATTAAAAAATTAAAAATTAATTTAACTCAGATAATGCAAACACTCAGGAATGACTTGGGACATGAAGAACATCAAATCTATGTTAATAGACATGTCTTTTAGTTTAAGATATTACTTTTATTTGGAGTAGGTTTTGTTTCATATTCTTCGAATTAAGTTTGATGAACGTAGTCATAACTCACACAAAGAATATTTAGGAGAGTTGAATGAGAAGGGAAAAAAAGAGAAGTGTTAAAAGCACAAAATGTTTTGTCCAAGAGAGATAATATACATACCAAACAAAAAACAAAGAATACAATTTTAAGGAAACAACAAAACAAGGAAAAAAAACATATATTAAAGGGAGTAAACTATGTGATATCCAATGATGATAACAAATCATTCTAACCAAAAAAGTTCTTATGTTTTGGAGTAACATACCATAAGAAATTGACTAACACCTCAATCAATTTAGTAAAAATAGATAGCAACAACAGAAAAATCAAAAAAATATGGACATGCAAAGTTATTAACTCTCAGAGGATTTTTTTAATGAACACAAAATCGCATCCTTGTATCGTAGGAATGACGTTGTTGTTGAAGAAATTATAGATTTGTAAGAGCTTTTTTTATTGTACCTTCAACAATTTCAGTATCGAAAACTTTCTTGAATACCCAATTGACGTTTGTTATTTAATCTGGACTAACAAATATCTTTAACAATAATTTACATAAACATAAACAACAAAGTTTAAAGAATGTACTCAAAAACAATAATTAATCATATAAGTATCAATTAATGACCGTAAAGAAAACAAACCAGGTTCTTAAAATATAGAATGAAACTGAATGAAAAAATTCGAGCCCATTGAATGCATAATTTCCACTTAACGAAATTATTCCCCTCTAGTACTCGATGCTAGGAATGAATTCTCTCAAGATAGAACAATTCTATTCACCAGTGAATTGATACAAAAGAAATGCTGACAGTTGTTCATTCAACAGGAACAAAGTATAAATATTTAATTGTCCAAAAGAAGCAGAAGAAGAACATTGTTTTAAAATGAGAGGAAGTCATCTATTTATAGATAACATAGGGTAATGTGAACAAATGATTATTGTGTCTTATCAGAAAGGTTGGAACTCTTTGGAGAAGTTACAACCCTTCAAAATGCTCAAAACCTTTCATAAAAAGTTATATATATATATATATATATA